>NC_090733.1:152741993-152744493 GCF_036898095.1 Palaemon carinicauda
TATAACTTGGTCAAAATAAAACAGCAAACTAGTTGATTGCCTAGAAGGTCAGTTGTCTATTTTAAGGGAAGTCGAGGATTTAATCTCCAAGTGCTTGAAGTAGTTTTCAACCAACCTCATACTTTTGTTGCTAGGTCCTTATCCCACCCGATGTACAATATTCTTATGAGAGAGAGAGAGAGAGAGAGAGAGAGAGAGAGAGAGAGAGAGAGAGAGAGAGAGAGAGAGAGAGAGAGAGAGAGAGAGAGAGAGAGAGAGAGAGAGAGAGAGAGAATATGAATTCATGGACAGTTACGTATATGTAGTCTGTATATGTTTGGAATTTTAAGTCATACATTGTTGCGAAGATTACATATTTTGAGCATAAGATTATAGTGTCATATACATTATATATATGTATATATATATATATATATATATATATATATATATATATATATATATGTATGTATATGTATATATATATATATATATATATATATATATATATATATATATATATATATATATATATATATATATATGTATGTATGTATGTATGTATATACATATATATATGTATATATATATATATAGACATATATATATATATATATATATATATATATATATATATATATATATATATATATATATATTTATATATATATAAACCTAAACTTAGTTTCTGACAAGAGCCATTTGCACCCTCCAGATATTTTCTTCTCCCCAACAATACTGGAAATTCATCAGTCTCAGTTGTGCTTGCAGTTTAAAAATGCGTGAGAGGAGGGAAAGGGGGATTCCTTTCAGTTTCTGCAGTGTACTACAAAGTAGGAAATGCAAAGTAAGTGACATGGATAAAATGCACTTCATCTCCAGCCAGAAGGGGATGTTGCTCTCCACTCGTCATTTATCTTTCTGACATTTGAAGGGCAGGAATATTCCCTTCATACAGGACACCAGGAAATGTGTTACGCTTTTGCGCCAACGAAAGTGACTGGGACACTGGCAGTTGCTATGTATCAATTGGGTGACCCGAGGACTATACTTAAACTGTAATTCCCAGAATAGTTATCAGCTGCCAAATTTATATTAAGATGTGGGAAAAAGACTTCTGAAATGACTTAATGTTGGATAATGAGGGCAATACAAAATGGCACTTGAGTAATTTATATGTGAGAAGATATTTTGTTACCGTTCACAGTACATGGATGCTTTTCATTGGGTAAGATTAAAATAGTTCATAGAAAATGAAAAAAGATATGGATTATTTTTTATCGAATACTTGTTATTTCGTTTTTGGAATGAACTTTAAATTGAATTCGTTAATATGACATTACGTATCTTAACCAATTTCGATACTAAATCTGTGAAATATCCAGTTTTGTAAGCTTATTTATAATTAATTATGAATTCTTAATGTTCTCATTTCAATGATTTAATGAAATGTGGAATATATCTTTATACATAGGATGTGCTTGAAGTCTCACGCAAAACAATAGTAATGGAAATCTTTGTTTAAGAATGTGTAAACCCAAAGAGCACATTATATTACATTTGATTTCTTATAATGACTGCTGATTTTTATTGTTTTTCGCAAGTAAGTAAGATGTTCTATTTTGCACTTGTTGGACAATTGGTAGTAATAACTCACATATCTGAAGTTTTCGAAAGTCTTTTGGCAAAACTTTTAAATCGTGATGCTGAAGGCAATAATCTTTTCAATAGTTTGCAGTTTGACTTTCGCAAAGGTCTTGGAGCATTTGATGACCTTACAATGTCCAACGCTGTACAGAAATCCCTTGATTGTGGTCAGGAATTTCGTATGATTGTCCTTGATTTTAGTGCTGCCTTTGGCCGTATTAATCACGACGCGATCGTTTTCGAATTTAAGCAGTTTAGAGTAGGTGAGTATTTTCTTAACACAATTATATGAATTTCAAGTATGATAGGTATAAAAGAGTAGTTGTTGATTGACGCCATAGTGAGTATTGTAATTCAATACCTGCTGTTCCTCAGGTTGATGTTACTGGCCCATTACTTTTCGTACTATATACGCATTATTTGTGGTTTGTCCTTGAAAACAGGTACTTTGCATATGCAGATGATGTTAATCTCTTTTTAGCAATTCCATCTCCTGAATGTAGATTTAGGATTGCAGAGTCACTAAATAGAATTAGTGCCTGGTGCAAGTGATGGGGCACGAAGTTTAACAGAAAGAAAACACTAAGTATAATAAGTAGTTCGAGGACATTTAATTTAGTTCCTCATTCACCAGATCTTTTCTTTAATAATGTGTTTAACGTCTGTATATAATATCATTTAAAATTCTAGGTCTGTTTCTTGGTTGCAACTTTACTTTTGAGAAAAATTTTCGGTCATTGAAAAAGTTCTTTAAGATTTTTGGTAATCAATCTATTCTAAAGAAATGTTTTAATTCTTCCTTTCTTTCCTGTTTCGAGTACTAACTATTCTTCTGTCTGATCTTCAGCTAATGAATCTCAGCTTAATATGTAAG
>NC_090733.1:152754493-152769493 GCF_036898095.1 Palaemon carinicauda
AGAAACGGCTTTTTAATTAAGAAAACAATGGCGGGTCTCATTATAATTTCGTTACATAATTATGTTTTGTGACGGTGATAACCAGTCATGTTTTTTATTATTCATCACAACTTAATTTGCTTTATGCTCCCTTTTCATATTGAAGATCAGTGTCTCTTATTTGATTCATAACAATACAGTTGTAGGTTTAAATGGTCGTTCATGAATGGCAGAGGCAAGAGACAGTAACAATGCCCTAGAGACTGACCATAAAAATATGATCAACGCCCAAGTCCCCTCTCCACCCAATTTAGGACAAAGGAGGGCCAGGTAATGGCTGCTGTTGACTCATTTTGTAGACCTGTGGGCTCCCACTAACCCCCCCTCCTCAGCTCACAAGGGTGGTGAGGTTGCAGACACTGCAAAAAAATATAGAATTGTACTGGTACTCGAACCCCAGTCCTGCAGATTAGTAGACTGGGGCGTTTCCAATAGAGACATCCTTGCAATATACCTTATGAAATTACTATATCATTTCATACAGTACTGTATCTGCACTGCTTTTTATATAATTATTGAAATTAATTTGCTGTTGGATAATCGTTCCTTTTTATCGATGAATTAACTAAATTTTATGTTATACAAAATTATATTGAGATACACAATTTATTCTCAGGGTTATAATCTTTCCAGTACCTGCTATGGGAAATTTATTGGATTGAATATAATTCTCTACTTATATCTACTTTTGACAACTATTTCCCCATAGGAGAAATTATTGCTCTATACCAATAGCTGTACATAATAGCATCAACAGATTCCAATCGTTTTTCTTTGTTTTCCCTATTTATAATCATGAGCAGTTTTTTGGTAGGTAAGAAACTTGAAGCATATTCTTTGAATTTTTCGTTCTGGCTTGTAATACAAAATATTAGGTATATGTAACAATTATGATCATAACATAAAAAAACGAGTATTATTAACGGCTTATTTTCTAGATAAAAGGATTGTTTGATATCACGGTTTAGTACCTAAGACAAATTATATCAAATGATATGAGTCACCCCATTCTAATATGTTATAGGATACAAAGTTAATTCCCCTTCCCTATCCGGATTGGCGTCTTGAGTTGGTCGTAAACTCCTCCTTTAGCAATTATGGAGAATTAATTTAGTATCCTAAAGCCAATTTTAAATCGTTTAATTGTTTAATACTATAAATATTAAACTGTAACTGTAATCAGTTCGAAAGAAAGGGCTGTCGTTTATTGCTAATATCTAACGATTATCTTTAGTTTCATCCGGCTTTTTTATCTTTTGTTTCTTATCCTATAATGTTCTTTTTCTTTGTAGTTTTTATATAGCAGCTTTAGAAACATGATATGGGGCTTTTAGAATATTAAATGCAATATATATATGCAATTGAACTGTATATAATAGTATGTAATCATGGCATTACATTCAGTTAAATTTTACGCCTTTCAACACAATCATTAGCTTCATGAAACCAAATTACTGCAATGATCTTCTCTTTCCACCATAACGAGACAACCAAGAGTTGTATTTATGACTCATGGTGAAATTAGAGTTTTCAAGTTAATAATAATGAGAAAAACAGACTGCTGTTGTAGAAATAGAGAAGTTTGGTATAATCAAATGTTGAAATCTAAAAAGGACACTCACATTCGCCCTCATCACTTTTGAAAAATAGCCTGTTTTGAAAATCATGCACAATGTATATTTACTCAAGACACAATAGATTTTAAATATGTATTTTATACTATTTTTTCTTTCATCTTCTTTAATACAAATGTTCATTCTAATAGCCCTGATTTCTAATATGGTTACCAAGTTATACAGTACACCAAGTCAAGACTTTCAATTTATCTGTTTGTCTGTACTTCTCATTTTTCATATCATCCTAAAATGAATATTATAAATGGTTCATCCCTAACGAAGTGTTATTGAAAACTGATATGGAATAATGAAAAGGAATTATGAAATTTTAAATTCCATTCATCAAGAAAAAAATAACGAGTAATATTGCAAAAGTTTAATAGAAAAAGGAAAAAGTGCAAAACATATGTAAAATACTTTGGAGTTTAATTATTTGCAAAGTAGTAAAAACATCCCGCGTATATGAATACTGAAACATATTTAGCTAGCATATGTAAAAAGCATATTTGAATACGATTACAGTTATTTTGCATATATGCATGAATCTCTGATGTAATCATGTGAAACTAAATAGAAATAGCTTTTGTGTGAACTTTCTCTGTGAACTTGATTTCAATAAATGTTTTATATTGAACATTGGGAACATTTTTACTTAGCGAATTTGTGAAAACATTTTCTATAAATGCAGAGAATTTCCGAACTCTCTCAGGGCATCATAGGCTTTTAGTAAAGAGCTTAGGAATCCTATACATGTTATATCCTCTTGCAAAATCAAACAACTTGTGTCGTTGAAAGGGGATCAAACCATTTCAGTTTTATTCTTATTCGAATCTTTCGCCGACTAATAGTATTTCTTGTTGTAATAACGAAAGATATTTGTTCAATGTAAACATTATTCTATTGGGCAGAATTCTTAACTTATTTAGTCATTATGGTTTATAAAACGTAAATGCAATTCCATATGTTATCCTTCCCACGAGGAGTGAATTTTTTGTTGTTAAATCTCTCTCTCTCTCTCTCTCTCTCTCTCTCTCTCTCTCTCTCTCTCTCTCTCTCTCTCTCTCTCTCTCTCTCTCTCTTTATATATATGTATATATATATATATATATATATATATATATATATATATATATATATATATATATATATATTATGTATACAGACACAATATATTACAACTTAAGATTTCATTGGTTTTAGCCTTAAACATATACATCAATACAGTATATATATATATATATATATATATATATATATATATATATATATATATATATATATATATATACATACATACATACATACATACATACACAATATCATGAGTGAAGACTTCATTGATTTTAGGCTTAAACATATATATCAATAATCATGATCCGCTTAGGTTAGTGATATCAGTGTGATTAAATTGATTCAACTCTGTCTCTTCATCTATGCATGAATTTTGTGATATTCTTATAAAAGAATGACGTTCTTAGTAAGCCAGATATTTATTTTTCAGATTTGAACAACAACACAGAGTAAATTTTTATCTTATTTTAACAGGTTGAGGCGTGTGATGGTGATGCCTAATAAGGTAAGCATTAAGGTTTTTTTTTTTTTTTAATTATCAATTATTGTTTAAAACAGCATCATTTTCCCCCTCACTTTTGTAGCAACGATGTGACTTAGATAAAGTTTTGTGTAGAATAGCGATATTCTTAAGCTGGATTCTATTCAGTTCCCATTTAGACAAGTCTGTGAAACTCTTAAATGTGTTTTATAAATCATCTAGGAAGAAATTCTAGGTTCAAACATTGATAAATGAATAAACACCAACCAACTGGATTAATAGCTAGCAAGTTTCGTGAAATAAAATGAATAGTTTTTTTAGCTAAACCTAAGATATAGAAAAATGTAGTTAAGTTTTTCATTGAATAATCACTTACTAGTTAGTTATTAAGATATCAACTTATGAAGATTTATGAAATCAAACGAAAAATAACGTTTGACAAATAGAATGAATTGGGGGAAACATAAAAATACAAAATTGTACCATAATTTCGAAAATAGTCGCCATCATTTGAAGGCTCAAACACACGAGAGTGACAGAGTTCATCATTTGGAATATCATTTATAGATTTCATAGGGAACTGATGCATGGCAAGAGGCAATTTAGAGCCGGATGGATTTTTTGGGGTCCGCTTCATAAATACATTTGTCACCGAAACTGACTGGGTGATTTTAATCGAGGTTTTTTGCCGGCAAATGAGCATTTGTATTTCAATCGATTATCAAGTGATTAATTGAGATGTGATTTTTAATACACTTAAAGTGTTTGACCTGTCACAAAAACAGTTCCAATTTGTTTATCCGAAGATAAGCGATATGACATACATTTTTATGCGCTTATATATACAGTATATATATATATATAAATATATATAATATATATATATATGTGTATATATATATATATATATATATATATATATATATATATATATATTTGTATATATATATATATATATATATATATATATATATTTCTATATGCATATATATACATATATATATATATATATATATATATATATATATATATATATATATATATATATATATATATATATATATATATATATATATATATATATATGTATATATATATGTATGTATATGTATATGTATATATATATACAAATATATTGGCGTGCTACTGTTATAAGCACACATTGAGTAAGTGTTGTTTCAGATGTATGAAAATGAATACATCTTAATAGTTTTTAAGTATTTATTCTATAAAAACAACAGAGTTAAACATCTCCATCACTGGAGGAAGCTGGGTTGGTCCAGATGACCAATTCTGGTGAAGTTTAGATATGAACTGACTAAATTATCGATATCACAGATATCGTATGCTTTGTTTATTTTAGACACGTCACAAACTCGGAAGACACCTGCATCCGGTGACGTCACAAACTTTCACACGCTGAGACAATGTGTTGACGTTTAAGAAGAATGTCAAATTGCTGAGATTAGCATTGTATGTCCTGTTTACGATTTGAATGACTACAGCAAATCCCAGGGTTAGCTCCTCCAACCAACATGACATATTACGTCATTTGTTTTAAACATGTAATA
Source organism: Palaemon carinicauda (assembly GCF_036898095.1). Lineage (NCBI taxonomy): Eukaryota > Metazoa > Arthropoda > Malacostraca > Decapoda > Palaemonidae > Palaemon > Palaemon carinicauda. The sequence goes on from NC_090733.1 coordinate 152,759,272, forward strand.
TTAACTATTCTAATCATTACATTAGCTCGGCCAGCTATCTCAATTTTTTTTTACAAAAATTTATCAACAAGCCGAAACATGGTTATTAGGTGTGACTGGACATACGTATTACTCTTTGTTTAACTTTAGCCATAATCAACCGAGGACGAATATCCAAATAGGCACATTAAAAAATAATAACAATAATGCATACAAAAAAGATATTACCAAAGCAAAAAGAAAAATGCATGATAAAACCAAGATCATATATATGGTACATTGCTAGCAAATGATTATATGGTACCAACAAAAAAACTTCTGACTTACATATGATTCGGTAACTTGATAAAGAATAATTGTTACCTTTGTCAGAAACAAAATACTAAATTTTTAGTGCACAAACACGAATTCCTGGTACGTACACGTACCACGGTTTCGTACATATATATATATATATATATATTTATATATAGGGCTGATATATTTTATTAGATGCCCATAGATTCTGTTATATATTTTATTTATTTTTTTTTCCCTTTTCTTTTTTAACATTCCGGCTTATATATTTTTATTAGATGCCGAGAGAAAAAATGATTTATAACTTTTTTTTTTTTTTTTTTTTTTAAATGTTGTTTTAATTGTACTTTTAACAATGCAAATGTAGAAAATTTCTTTAATTACATATTACTAGCGTACTAATCAGCTTTTCATACAATTCTTCCCGACAAATTACTCCCTTAGCGAATGAGGTGGCCACTCAAACAGCTTTGAACTGAATCAAATGGGGCGTATTGTCGGGGCTAGGCAACTCATTCCTTTTTAGCTGCTTGCTGTGCCGTAACCTACGCCAAACAAGGATGTTCGCGGCGATAAATATCACCACCGTGATACACAAACCAGCCAGTAGTATGCGGTGAAGAATTTCCTTATAAGTCGGTGACAGGTGGTCCTTTTCGGTAAGTTTCATCAACCGCTTTGCCACATGTCCGTTGTACGGGAGAGGAAGTGCTGGCATTGTAGAGGTCCACGTGAAGTTCGCGAAGTAGGCTCGTTCTCTGATGATTGTCCGTAGACCAGTCACCATGAAATTCGGGGAAGTCCCGACACAACCATCTGCTGCGACGAAGATATGTATGAAGGACGTGGATCCGTCAGGGCATGATACATTGAAGCCGTCCTTGTCGTATCGTATCCACGAGCCATTATTCAGTCTGCAATTGAACTCATTATTGTCAAAGGGATAAAGCTTATTCAGACAATTTTCACTTGTATGGGAGAGAGCACCGTCTAGCACTATACCTAACTCGCATGAATCCATTAAGTTTTTATGGAATTTAAATGAGTCAGCTGTACATATTTTTCTATCCATTGCGTCTGAACAGTGAGTTAATTGATTTAAGTCTTTAATGACCGTATATGTTTCCTTGTCTGGGGAAATCAATACGTGTCCTGTCAAACTGGATATTACTGGATTTGAGTGATTCGTCATGAAAGTCGGAAATGGTGATATCCTGTAAGATTGCCAGGCATCAGAAGAATCAAAGGGAATTGTAATCCTAATCTTGTTATTATCTACGTTTACTGTAATTAGGCTGTAATAAAATTCTAACCTATGTTCGTCTAACAAAGGAACATAGCCTAGTTTATCCCTTCCGTTCTTCAGAATTAATTTTAAGTAACTTATAGGCAACAAATGGGGCGACAATACACCTTTAGTTGCTAACGTGATAGCTTCTACATAATCCTTGGATTTCTCAATGAAATGTGTAATTCTGTTATGTATGTGATCTATCTTTGAATCATAATACGTTAATGTTGCCAACAAATCCTGTACTTCCATAATTTGAACGATATTATCTGAATGTTCATTTAATAAATCCATAATTTTATTGATTGAAGCTAACTGATTCCTTAGTTCTGACATAATCAATTCATCTTTATGAGTCAAGAACTCAATTTTCTTATTTTGATTACTAATTTTAAGACGATTGGAAATTCCTAAACCTAAACTTGCAACAGACCCAAAGATGCTTAATGCAGCATAAATAAACGGATTCCGTCTTTCTTTATGTTCGTGTCCTACAGTCCACATCAAAGGGTCATAAGCCAAAGATCCTGTCTCGCCAGTCTTATTTTTCAAGTCATCAGATAGCATCTCTGCAACTTTTAATGTTGATCCAAGCAAACTCTTAGTAGTCAAATGAAAATGTCTTCTATGCAACTCATCCAATGATGCAGAAAACCTTGAAATGGCGGTTCTTAAGCTAATGACATCATTCTCTTGAAGAAAAATTGCTTGCATATTCACTTCTACAATTACGTTGGTTGACGTAATAAAAATGTCTTCTTGTCTTTCAACTATATTGCCATATTTAAAATATATATTTTTAGTCTTAGAGCTCATCCCATACGAGAAAAATGTCTGAGCGAACATTATCACTCCCAACAACAAAAAATTCATCTTGGAAACCTGTAACGAGAAAAAATATATGTAATTACTCCTGCATTAAAAAGAAAACTTTTAATCACATAAAACAATAAAATTTTCCCTCACTTCTTTTCCTCTCTTTTCTTTTTAATTTCTTATGTGAGCCAATGGTACTATTCTCTCATCCGTGGGTTGGGCTACGTTTTGAATTCTAAACCTATTGGCCGTTAATGTTTCCGAAATGTTAAATGGGCCTTCAAACTTAGGTGTTAGTTTATAATTGAGCCCTTTTCTGACATTGATTTGAATATAGATGTTATCACCCACGGTATATGTTTTAGTTGGTTTCGCTATTTTATCATGATTCCTTTTCATTATGATTTGTGATTCTTCTAAATTCTTTCGAAGGATATCATATCGACTTATACTTGCATTTATACATTCTTTTAAAGGATTTGATAGATTAGTTGTAGGCGTTAATACATGGAAAGGTGTTCTAACTGGGGTACCATACAATGCGGTGACATTTTAATTGATATATGATATGAATGATTCAGAGTACTCAGTGCCGCCGGTATTGCAATATCCCAGTTGGGGTCTGATCCCCCTAGTGTTACCCTCAATATATTTAATATCTTCCTATTTGCTCTTTCCACTAGCCCATTCGACTCTGGGTGATATATCATGGTATTTATTTTTTTTATGTTGAGGAATTCACACAATGAGGTAAGAAAGTGATTATTAAATTCACCACCCGAGTCTGAGATTATCATGTGTGGAATTCCATGTTTACAAATGTAACACTCGTAAAACTTCCTAGCGCATTCAATCGCAGTTTTAGTTTTAAGCGCTATTAGTTCTGTATATCGAGTTAAAGCATCTATAATTACTAAGAGGTGCTTATTTCCTCTGTCTGACTCGTAAAATCCTGTTAACAAATCTAAATGTATTCTTTCAAAGGGTTGATTGGGCACAGGATAAGCTCCTAGGCTGACAGGTGTTTTCGTATGCCCTTTGTTTTCCTGACATGTGCGACAATTAGCTATGTGTCTTTTTATATCTGTAAGCATTGTATGCCAATAAAACAATGATTTGGCTTTCTGTGGCATTAATGAGAACCCAGGGTGTCCATGTAATGGATTTGAATGCAACCAATTCAGGACAGTGGAAATAAGTGAGATTGGTACTACTACCTGGTCGTTAGTTACATGTGGTGTATTGCGGGTTTTCCTTGTCACAGTCCTACACAGAATATTATCTTTGATTATATAATTCTGCTGCTTATACTTTATATATTCCTTTTCTTTATGATTGCCTTTCAAAGCATTTATAATTGTTTCTATTTTCTGATCTTTTCTTTGCTCAGTCTGTAACAATTCAGCGCTCCAGCCTAAATCTTCTTGTTCAGATATTGTTTTTACAATAGGCATGGATGTTGATATATCTATTAATTCAGCTAAAGGCTCCGTACAAGATGACACGGGGTTGCGTGATAATGCATCCGCAATGATATTTGCTTTCCCAGGTAAATACCCGATTCTTGCGCCAAAATCTTGAATGATCAAATGCCACCGAGTTCGTTTAGGGCTGTGGTTGAAGCCTTTAAAGAACTCTGTTAGTGGTTTATGGTCAGTAAGAACCTAAACGGGATAACCGTAAATTATGAACTTAAAATGCACTAGCGAATTAACAATAGCTAGTCCTTCCTTGTCTATTACTGCATACTTACTTTCGGAAGTTCTCAATTTTCGAGAATAGAAAGCTATCGGGAAAAATTGTTTATCATATTGCTGAAGCAATACCCCTCCTACTCCTAAGTCTGAGGCGTCTGTTGCAATGAAGAATTCCTTACCGAAGTCAGGAAATTTTAAGATAGGAGAACTACACAGTTCATCTTTCAAAGTATTAAACGCCTGTTGATGTTGCTCAGACCATATGAAATCTACGCCCTTCTTCGTAAGATCAGTTAAAGGAGTGGCTATTATTGAATAGTTGCGTATAAAACGCCTGTAATATCCACTACAACCCAGAAATTGCTGTATTCCCTTGACATTAGTAGGTATGGGAAAATTACGTATAGCCGACACCTTATCATGGACTACTTTAAGACCTTGGCTTGACACCATGAAACCCAAATATATTAATTCTGTTTTTAAAAATTCACACTTACTAATCTTTACCCTTAAGTTATGTTGTCTTAATCTCTGTAGTACTAGTTCTAACTTACGTAGATGTTCTTCTAAGGTGTTGGAAAAGATTACAAGATCATCCATATAGGCATGCAATATATCCCCTAACAAGTCTCCAAACACTATGTTAATCATTCTTGTAAATGTTATAGGAGCACAACGTAAACCAAAAGGCATCCGTAAAAATTCATAATGTCCCCTGGCTGTGCTGAAGGCTGTGTATGGGATACTATCTTCTTCTAATGATATCTGGTGAAAGCCTTTAAGTAAGTCCAAACTGGTAAAATATTTATTCTGACCTAACAAAGACAAAATATCGTCAGTACATGGCACTGGGAATCGATCAGGGATCGTTTCCTCGTTTAGACGACGAAAGTCGACGCAGATACGCCATGTTCGATCTTTTTTCGGTACAACTATTAAAGGAAAATTATAAGGGCTGTTGATTTTCTAATGACTCCTTCCTCTAACATTTTACCTACTTCATCATTTATTTCATTCTGGAATTTCATAGGGAGTCTGTACGAGGGTACATATATAATTTTCTGCTTGTCCTTTAACCTTATTTGATGCTCGATCACATCTGTTTTTCCTAAGGATCCATCCGTAGTGGAAAAGACATCTTGATATTTAGTTAAAAGTTCAAAAATTTTCTGCTGAATTTCTTCGTCTTGAATGTCCTTACTGATTTTATTTTTAATAGATCGCAAAAGGGATTCATTCGCAACTGATTGAGAGTGATTGATTTCAGCAACGGTAAGAATACGATGTTTATAAACTTCTACATCCAAGATATGTTGATTTTTGTGAATTACTAAAGTGTTATTTAAATGATTACAGACTTCGATATTACATTGCTGATGTGAGCCTACTGTATAAATAGCTTGTGTGACAGACAATCCGTTAGTTTTCAAAGTATCGGAAAGGATTAATATTTCAGATCCCGGTAGTGTTTTCTTTATTTGCACTATTAAATTCGAAGGTATGTTTGGTTCGATAGATTGCGTGCAAGATGATATTACGGGTGAACGAGAATTCTGCTGGGTCGCGTATATTATTTCTTTATTAGTGAGACAAGTTATTGGTTCTTCAACGTACGTTACGGTTACATTTGTCGTCTCCTTTTTATCCAAAACTGATTTTAAGGTATTAGAAGACTTATAGAATTTTCCTTTGATATACACGCCGTGCTTGGCAGGAGCTAAGATAATGTTTTGATTTCTCATAGATGGGTATCCTATAATTACAGCTGGATACATATTAATGTTTTTTACAACAACAAATGTATCGGCAAACGTACGATTACCGACTCTGAACTGAATATGAGTTATGCCTATGACGTTTAATTCATTATTTCCTATACCTGAAAGTCTAATTCCTGATTTTTCAATCGGAAAGTTCGAAAACAACAAATGATGCGTCTTCAAATCCATAATATTACGTGGACTACCAGAGTCAAAAAATAACGTAAAGGATTTGTGTTCTAAATTTACAGCATATAAGGTTGGCCGTAACTCATTTTGGCTTATTATTGTATGAATTCGTTGCAAATCTACGGGAGCATGCACTGTTTTACTTAATTCGGCCGTGTGTTTCATAGGAAAATCTATTGTCTCACAATTATCTGATAAAACATTAAATTGATTATTCAATACTATTGATGTTGACATGAATGACCTTGACCCAACATCACTCTCTTCCCCTCTAGAGTTAACTATGTGGTATTTGCTTTGCTCTGCACATTCTGAAAATTAGTCTGACCTTGCGAGGTCTGGTTTGACGGCCCAGGCTCAGCGATATTTGAAGATGTGTTTGTTTGTTTCGGACTCTGAACTGCATTGACATTTGGTTGTTTCTTCTTATTGTTAAAATGAGGATTTTTCTTTTTATTTCCATATGGAACTGACTGTGGAATTGACTGTGTATTTCTAGGATATTGTTGTGTCTTACGCGAGTAACATTGACTATAAGAATGTGTTGCAGTGTTGTGAATTGAGCAAAATTTTGTTCTACAGTCTGCGCTTATGTGACCTTGACGTTTGCAGTTGTAACACGTCACTCCCGCTACTGGACTGTTAACTACGTTCACTGTTTGTGGTTTTGTTTCATTCTTTGCAAAAACTTGAGTTAACACGGGATCGAGATCTGGACACTTGGACATGTGTTTCTTTATCTGTTTATAGACATCCAATTCCGTACTTGCAGGCGTTAACTTCTTATCAAAACACCGCACTAAAGCTTCAGGCAACATAAGTGTCATGCAAGTTAAATACATTAATCGTAAAAAATCTTTCACGGAGATATTATCGTTAGTAACCCAAGTGGAATGACCTAAAATGTCCTGATATTCGTTAAGCCTATCAGCTATGAGAGCTGCTCTCTCAATAACATTAAGCCGATTCATAGTGGCTTGATTAAGTGTATTTCGTAACGTTAACACTACATCCAAGGCCTACCTCACCCCCATAGATCGCGCGTAACCTAACTTTGAAATCATCCCAAGTAACTGCTTCTTGAAATGAAACACCTCTTAAATATGCACTCGCATCCCCCTTAGAAAATTCTATAAAACTTTTAGCTTCTTGTAATTGTACAAAAGGGTCTACGATTTGTTTGGCATTTAAATGGGCATCAACGGATGAAATCCATGACTCCACATTTTGTGGCAAGAACCCGTTGACCCGACCTTGAAAAGGAAGGATTGCTGACCTGGCATTTACAAGCGTCACAATTGGAGGAGGATTAGTCTGGCCTACACCACTAGGTCCAGGGGTAGGGCTGACAGGAGGAGCCATGACTGCTGTATTTTTTTTTCTATCTCTTTGACCCCTTGCAATTCTATCAAAATATCTATATGAGTACAGACGCCCACTGCGTAAACGCATATGTATAATAAAATTCCCCCAACAATGTTACTAATCCCAAAACATTTCCCCAAGAATTTCTGAAAGAAAAAGGAATTAGCACAAAGAAAGAAAAATTCTAAATGAGAATTCGGAATTTCCTATAACAAAGTTTAGCAATTCACTCACCCCAGTAATAACCGACTAACGACTTGTGATAACTACACTTCACTGCCCAAACTGGAATGAATTCAAAATATCTGTACTTAGCTTATATATGAAGTCGACACGTCCTCTCTCTCTCTCTCTATCTCTCTTGATGTTTTGTTAGCGATGTCTCGTTCTAGTTTCTTGTTGAATGTAGTTCTTCCTGGATATGTTTTGCAATTGTTGAACGCCAGTCCTTGGGTTTCCTAGGATGTTGATTGAAGATTCAGGTTGTATTCTAACATATGTTGATGTTAGCTGTTTCGTTGGACTTAGTCAAAATTGTAGATTCTTGTAGATAATGTTGAGTTCTTGAAGATCTTTCTCAGGTTTTACAGCTTTTATTTTGAAGTCTTGAAGATCTTTCTCTGGTTTTACAGCTTTTATGTTGAAGTCTTGAAGATATTTCTCTGGTTTTACAGTTTTTTTTTTGAAGTCTTGATGATTTTTCTCTAATTTTTAGAGTTTAACCGCTGTCTTAGAGTTTAATCGCTGCCACCATTTATTGGCGTGCTACTGTTATAAGCACATATTTGAGTAAGTGTTGTTTCAGATGTATGAAAATGAATACATCTTAATAGTTTTTAAGTATTTATTCTATAAAAACAACAGAGTTAAACATCTCCATCACTGGAGGAAGCTGGGTTGGTCCAGATGACCAATTCTGGTGAAGTATAGATATGAACTGACTAAATTATCGATATCACAGATATCGTATGCTTAGTTTATTTTAGACACGTCACAAACTCGGAAGACACATGCATCCGGTGACGTCACAAACTTTCACACGCTGAGACAATGTGTTGACGTTTAAGAAGAATGTCAAATTGCTGAGATTAGCATTATATGTCCTGTTTACGATTTGAATGACTACAGCAAATCCCAGGGTTAGCTCCTCCAACCAACATGACATATTACGTCATTTGTTTTAAACATGTAATATTAACTATTCTAATCATTACATATACATATATATATACATATATATATATATATATATATATATATATATATATATATATATATATATATATATGTAGAGCTGTTACCATATCCCCTGATAAAGCGGAAGCATCAAAAGAAACGAATGGCAAAATTATCCTATCCATTTAAGGTATATATATATATATATATATTTATTTATGTATATATATATACATATATATATATATATATATATATATATATATATATATACATATATATATATATATATTTATTCATATATATATACACACACACATGTATGCATACATATATTAATATGAATGTATATATGATATTATATATTTATGCAATATATATATATATATATATATATATATATATATATATATATATATATATATATATATATATAGACATATGTGTAGGTATATAACTTTAGACTTCAAAAAATCCCCAAAGTACTATATTCAATTGTTTCATGATAACACCAATTCTTATGACCTCCAGGTATATTTATATTCCATTTGGATTCCCTCAGGTTGTGCACTTCAACCTTCAAATGCCCTTTTCTTCTATCCCTCCAAATAAAACTCTTATGTGGACACTCTCTCAAAGGTAGAAATTGAATTTCCTCAATTTAACCTCAAGTGAGGTGTGTAACGTGTATGGCCGGAAGCTATAAGAGGAGTCGGCTTTTTCCTGTTGCGGTTTATTGGAAGGAAGTGAAATGGGAATGGGTGAAGGAAGGATCTCTCTCTCTCTCTCTCTCTCTCTCTCTCTCTCTCTCTCTCTCTCTCTCTCAGTGAGTCTGTGTATGTCACTGCGTGTGCTCTAGGATACACGCAAAACACACAGGTACACTAACTTGCACACAAACATACTTTATATATGTATGTATATATATATATATATATATATATATATATATATATATATATATATATACATATATATATATATATGTGTGTGTGTGTGTGTGTGTGTGTGTTTGTGTGTGTATTAAATTTTATGTATATGTGTTTATATATCTTACATAAAATAAAAGTGTACTAAAATGAAAATAGAACAGCGGAAGTAGCTGAGATTAGCTGTTTACCAGTATTTAATATTTGATGAGTTCGGCATCACCTTTATTTAGATATTTGCAATATTCCGGTGACGAACTATTTAGTGTAAATTACCACAAACGAATTGGCTATGATAAAATTTTTATAAACCCTTTATTGGCAATAATCTTCTTGAAGTTTCTAAGATTATGTATCTAAAAATTGTATTATAGTTAGGAAGAGCTTAGATAAGGTATACCGATATTTATAGCATAGGTCGTATCCATCTGGATAAGCATAAGTATTAGATATATTATATGTAAGCATTTTATTACTTTAAATTCCTTAGTGCCATTATTATCAATTTTATTATTATTATTATTATTATTATTATTATTATTATTATTATTATTATTAATATTATATTTATTATTATGATTATTTTTATTATTATTATTATTATTATTATTTTTATTATTATTATTATTATTATTTTTATTATTATTATTATTATTATTATTATTATTATTATTATTATTGTCAATATTATTATTATTATTATTATTATTATTATTATTATTA
>NC_090733.1:152774493-152776993 GCF_036898095.1 Palaemon carinicauda
TCATAGTCAAGGCGAGCTTCAATAAGGTTTAACAATATTTATAGAAGAGGTCTTATCCATCTGGATAAGGATAAATAATAAATATATAGCATGTAAGTATTTTATTACTTTAAATTCCTTAATTATTATTATTATTATTATTATTATTATTATTATTATTATTATTATTATTATTACTTGCTAAGCTAATACCCTATGTGGAAAAGCAGGATACTATAAGCCCAAGGGCTCCAACAGGGTAATTAGTCTAGAGAGGAAAGGAAATAAGGAAATAAACTGCCAAAGAAGTAATGAACAATTAAAATTAAATATTTTAAGAAGAGTGACAACATTAGAATAAATCTTTCACGTATAAACTATAAAACCTTTAAAAAAAGGGAGGAAGGGGAATAAGATAGAATAGTGTGACTGACAGTACCCTCAAGCAAGGGAACTGTAATACAAGACAGTGTAAGGCCATGGTACAGAGGCTATGGCACTACCAAAGATTAGAAAACAATTGTTTGATTTTGGAGTTTTCTTCTAGAAGAGCTGTTTACCATAGCTAAAGAGTCTCTTCTACCCTCACCAAAGGGAAAGTGGAATCGGAACAATTACAGTACAGTGGTTGACATTTTGAGTGAAGAAGAATTATTTTGTAATTTCATTGTTGTCGGGTTTATGAGGACAGCTGAGAATATGTAAAGAATAAGCCATATTATTCGGTGTATGTGTAGGAAAAAGGAAGATGAGCCGTAACCAGAGAGATGCATTCAATGTAGTATTGTGTGGCCAGTCAAAGAACCCATAGCTCTCTAGCGGTAGTATCAACGGGTGGCTGGTCCCCTTGCCAACCTGCAGGAGGATGTCAAATGCCCCAGGGCTCCAACAGCGAAAAATAGCCCAGTGAGGAAAGTAAATAAGGAAATAAATAAACTATATTAGATGTAATGAATAATTATAATAAAATATTTCAAGAACAGTAGCAACATAAAGTAGATCTTATATATATAAACTATAAAAAAGAGACTTGTGTCAGCTTGTTCGACATAAAGAAACAAACATAATTCTTATGGAACAAACAGAAATGGAAAAGTAAATTAATTGTCAATTTCAAACTGGAAAAATCAAAAACATATAAACGATTTCATCAAGATGGTTTTTAAAAATAAAACATGAAAATAGGTTTTGCTCAATCATGTTTTCAAAAATATATAAAAGAAGATAAAAAAATCAATACGAATAATTACTAGCATTAAATACACTAAGAAAAAAAAGATATATGAAAATTAGATTATTTGCACGTGATTTTTTTAATCAAAAATAGAAATGAATTCAAATGATTTTATCAGTTTGTGCGACCTAAATGATAGCAACATTTTTAGCTGTAAAATAGAGTAAATATTTTAAAGGTCAGAATAAAACGCTATTTATTTTTTCATTATTTAACTTCTATGTAAAACTTTTTTTTATTCTTTTATCTCACTGTATATGAAAAAATAATCTCAAGAAATTAAAAAACAATGCGTTGGCTTCAGTACAAACTAGTCGATGACATAACTTTATTTGAGAACAATAGTTTGTCAATATCCAACAAGCGTTTCATGTTTGTTTTTAGTGATGTGTCAGTGTCCCTAACAGTTCTATAAAGAAATTCTTTAACATAATTTAATAGGGCAAGTTTTCTATTGATTTTTTGTGGGATTCAATGCAAATAGGAAATATCTGTGAAGCAATGAATGTGGATTTGCATTTGACTTAGCGATAAAAAAATATACATTGCAATTAATGCTGAATATTATATTCATGAAATATCTTTATTTTTTAGATAATTTTGCAACGTAAATTAAAATTTTATATATTTTTCTGAGCAGGTGATTTATGTACAGTTGATAGAATATTTAATTTCCTTTATCAAAAATATATAATTTTATCAAGTCTAACTTGAATATTTCTTTCTAAATCTGAATATGCATGTCAGAACTACCTCGATATCCGAGTGAATTGTGTAATCTGACTTATTAAAAGAATAATTTGATATAATTACTGAAACTAATTTATGGTCACGTTATTGTCATACACACGCAGACTTTTATAAAAAGCTTTATTTTTCAGTTGGTGAACAACTTCCGATTGAAATACTCGGATAGCGATGTAAATGAAAATCTCATATTTGAGTTAAACTACAGTGTATGGTTATTAATAATGATATGTTTTTTGGGGGGGGCGGGGGGGCTCAGAATGTTGCTGTTATAGAAATATATCTTGATATGTATGTATATATGAACAAACACACACGCATACTGTATATATATATATATATATATATATATATATATATATATATATATATATATATATATATATATATATATATATATACATATATATATGTATGTATGTGTGTATTAGTGTGTGTGTATAATACATATATATTCTTTTATTTATTAATGTATAATCTGCCGTTTGCTGCCAAATAACGTACTTAAAAACTCCACATATTAAAGCAGTTATAAATTAT
>NC_090733.1:152779493-152789493 GCF_036898095.1 Palaemon carinicauda
TATGGGATAATGAGGGCAATACAAAATGGCACTTGAGTAATTTATACGTGAGAAGATATTTTGTTACCGTTCACAGTGCATGGATGCTTTACGTTAGGTAAGATTCAAATAGTTCATAGGAAAATGAAAAAAGATATGGATTATTTTTTATCAAATACTTGTTATTTCGTTTTTGGAATAAACTTTTAATTGAATTCGTTAATATGACATTACGTATTTTAACCAATTTCGATACCAAATCTGTGAAATATCCAGTTTTGTAAGTTTATTTATAACTAATTATGAATTCTTAATGTCCTCATTTCAATGATTTAATAAAATATGGAATATTTCTTTATACATAAGGATGTGCTTGAAGTCTCACACAAAACAATAGTAATGGGAATAATTGCTTAAGGATGTGTAAACCCAAAGACCACAGTATATTACTTTTGGTTTTATATAATGGCCGCTAATTTTTATTGTTTTTCGTAAGTAAGCAAGATGTTCTTTTTTGTACTTGTTGGACAATTGGTAATAATAACTCACATATTTGAAGTTTTCGAAAGTCTTTTGGCAAATCTTTTAATAGGTATAAAAGAGTAGTTGTTGATGGACACCATAGTGAGTATTGTAATTTAATATCTGGTGTTCCTCGGGTTGATGTTGTTGGCCCTTTACTTTTCGCACTATATACGCATATGTGGTTTGTCCTTGAAAACTGGTTCTTTGCATATGCAGATGATGATAATCACTTTGCACTAATTCCATCACCTGATTATAGACTTCGGGTTGCAGTCACTAAATAGAATGAGTGCATGGTGTAAATCATGGGGCACGAAGTTTAACAGAAACAAAACACTAAGTACAATAACAAGTAGTTCGAGGACATTATATTTAGTTCCTCATCCTCCAGGTCTTTTCGTTGATGATATGTACTTAATTTGTACTTAATCTCATTTAAAATTCTAGGTCGGTTTCTTGATTGCAACTTTACTTTTGAGAAAAACTTTCAGTCATTGAGAAAGCTCTTTAAGATTTTTGGTAATCAATCAGTTCTGAAGAAATGTTTTAATTTTTTCTTTCTATCTTGTTTCGAGTACTATTCTTCTGTCTGATCTTCAGATGCTGAATCTCATCTTAGTTTGTTGGAAGAAAATTTGTGGTTTATTAACTTCCTTATTCTGACCTTGCTAATAATCTCCGGCACCGTCATTCTGATTTCTGCTGACTGCATCATCTTGTACCTAGTACTAGGTATGCAGTTGATTCTGACAGTCATCCTTCTGCATCAGTTACGCACAGTATTTTAAACATTCAATTCCAGCTGTTTTATCCCTTCTTTATATTGAACAGGCTGTCATGTCTCCATAGTTTATATATGAGAGATCTGTTTTACCGTAGTTACTTATCTTAAAATATTTTCTCTATTTTGTTTATTACTAATATATAATTTATTTATTTCCTTTCCTCACTGGGCTACTTTCCGCGCCGGAACCCCAGGACTTGTACCAGCCGGCTTTGCCAACTATGGTTATGGCTTAACTAGTAATGATGATAATGATAACCGATGACCATTTGCACGTTTGAGCAGACGGCACATATACTCTATTCCTTAGTATAAGTTATCATGATACCTAAGCAGATATAAATCCATCTCCTAATTCTCAAAACCATATTTGAACAAAATTCTTTAGGTCTAAATTTCTGAGTAAATTATTATCCACAAAAAAGGACCATTCAAATAAGGACGCTAGGATCTTGGCAGTTCTGCGTATAGCTAAGAAAGTCCTCTTCCCCCATTGAATTATCTCAGTGGAATGGAGATCGCTTAATGCACCATATATACCCATCACCATATCTGCCTCCCTTTTCACTTATCAAGAGGACCTCTGTCACTTCCATGCCTCCGGTCTCCTATTGGATATATAGACCTAATCCTTCTATGACTTGTCGACCTTGGCATTGTTTATGTACCTCGTAAGCAATAAAGTGAGGAGAAGTGAAGGATACAACTATATAATCTAGAGATTTGTCTTTGTTTTATAGTAGTTATGTTGAAGGTCAATTTCTGTCTTAGAGGATATATTAGCTTCTTTAGGAATTGGCGTATTTATAAAAGAAAAAAAGTTGTAATATGTCGAAGTTCTTAAGATATTGGACTCGCAGTATTTTTTTATATTAAATTTTTATATTTTCATGTTTGTACATATAATGATTTTCAAGTAATTAAGGAAGTTACAACATGGAGCCATATGTATTTCAGCATAATTCTATAAAAGTTTCATCTTCAGAATTTTTGTTTTAATGTTATTATATTTCTTTCTTTTACTTTTTTAGATAAAATTTTCTATTTTTAACATTGAACCAAAATAAACTGTCATGCATTAATACCGAAAACAAACTGTTCATGAAAATACCGCGACCTCTCATGCACCAGCATTGAATGTTTGCGTGTATGTATATGCATGCAAGGTTTTCGTATACTAAATCAGGGTGTATGTAGTATAGGGAGATAGTGGACGTGCCTATGTGGAAAGAGGTCGGAAGACATATCTAGTGATTGTTTTTATTTTGATGACCTTTCGAAATGAAGATAACGGGACTACGTATGTGATTGGATTCCGGCCAGCCTCCGATTGCATGAATTGATTGCTAAGAGTACATATGTATCATAATGTACTAAAAGCTTTCTCTAATGAAATTTAAAACGGGTATATCATCAAAATGGTCTTCCGACTCTGGTTGAAAATGTGATGACACGTTTTTTTTCTGCCTTAGCTTCCGAGCATTCATTCCATGAATAAATGATTCTCATGAATGACGATCTGCAAGATTCCACGTACCAGACTAAGCAGATTCGCCTTTCTGAGCTACCGCAATGCTTCCTGGGGTTTGTGGAATTTATAGTTTATGACGTTTGTGTGTGTTTGTGTCATAAGGTCTTAAACTTTCCCCTCTCTCTCTCTCTCTCTCTCTCTCTCTCTCTCTCTCTCTCTCTCTCTCTCTCTCTCTCTCTCTCTCTCTCTCTCTCTCTCTCTCTCTCTCTCATTAAATTGGGTATCGCCATGATCAGCAAACCTGTAATAGTCAGATTCAGTGACTAACCCTACTAGGTTTGCTTGCTGTGACCGATCAGACAAAAATACCCAATCATCACCAACCTGCAATGGCCAGCGTGGTGGTGAAAGTGTACAAAACCCAGATATGACAAAGGACAGGTCTGAGGCCTTTGTCTTGCTATGGACTAGAAGCGGCTGCATCTATTCTTGTTGTTGATGCTTGCTGTTGTTGTTGTTATTGTAATATATAATTTATATATATATGTATACACTTACAATAGTGTACGCAACCTGGTAAAATAAATAGTAAATATTTAGGTAGATATGCACTCACACGCAACTCATCGCACCAGGGAATGACTACTTCCTCTCCCCTGAATGGCTGGGCGTGACCAGAAAGTTATCTATATAAATAAGTACCGACACTTACTTTTTATTATATAGGGAGATACAGATCCTGTATATTTAAGTATGCATATACACACACACTCATATATATATATATATATATATATATATATATATATATATATGTATATACATATATAAATGTTTGTGTGTGTTTGTATGTAAATATAGAAATAATATGGCAGTTATTGTTATGATATTTTTTATATTTTTTTTTTGATACAGTATATTTTATACTCTTAATACATATCTACCTTATTTCGCTCAATTGAGACATCCCATCCCAAATAATTCTATTCGACAGTGTTTCATCGTTTCGACATCTATGTTTAGCAATAACAATTTAAGGATCGAAAAATTTGATACATGTTAGTCTTTGTTCATTCGGAATTTAAACCAAAATAATTCTGTTGCCCAAGTCCCACCATTATTTCCCTAATTTTTATACATATAAAAGCACTTCTAAGGAAGAATTGGAAACTCTGGGATACAACATTCAGTGACGCAAAGAAAAAGGATATCAGCAAAATGTTTTGAATTTTTCCTTTAATATAAGAAAGATTATATTTATAAAATTTTGAATTATTTACACTAATTTTAGTAGATATGCTGAATTAAACATTAGAATATTTCAGATAAAAAGAGCTGGAGTTTAACTGATGGATTATCATGTTGTCTTAATGCAAATTTCGAATGAACCTGAAAACTGGCATAATTGGGGCAAAACACCATTTCAGAAATCTTTTTACGACTTCAACTAATTTCCTCGAGCAATTGCTTTGCTCTAACGATTTAAAAAATGCAAATAGAATCCTGTAGCTCGAGGTGTATTTTATATTTTTCCAATAAGACTTTTTCAATTTTTTTCTGCTGGTAATTTGACTGATATAAAGACCTGCAAAAAAAAAAAAAAAAAAAAAAAAAAAAAAAAAAAAAAAAAGGTTTCTCTAAGTGTTTGCGGCCAAGGTTGATTTATTTGCTGCTTAACATTATTATTCTGTTAAAAATTATTTAGCTTAACACATTTACCGAGAGTTATCTGTTATTTTAGGGAAAGTATACTTAACGTGAATTACATGTACTGTAGATATCCTACCAGGTCGATGTTTTCTTTTTCGTTGTAATGAGAGATTTAAAACTAAAATATGCAAAAGAATACTTTTAGTAGATTCTTTCAATAAAATCATTTTACTTTTGTATATCCAATGTGGATACTTTTCCCCCTTGCTATAATTCACAACTGGCTAACATTACGAAATTGTTTTAAAAGTAAATAAGCATTTGCTCGAGCAGAATATTGTTTTTGTAATTATACACTAAGTAATTGGCTTATATGTTCATTGACCAAAACGATCATCCCATAAAACGTAATTAAGTTGAAAGAAAATCAAGAAAGCTTTGTTTGAAATTTTATCTTTCCAAATCTTCATAACGGTGTTTTCTAAATGTAATTGTTATGAGCAAAATTTTAATTAATATCATATAATATACCATTATAAGCTTTATTTTCATATAAATGACATTGTGAGTTTGAACTAGATATTTCCACAAAATTATGAACTCATTAATTTATCTTAATGGTAAAAGACTCAGGAGTCAGAGATAATCCATAAAAGAGCGTCTCATTTTTATCTCTCCGAGGTTTTTGGTTACTGATTCGGGTTTTTCATAGGTTATTCCATTTATGATTTATGGCTCTGAGTCGTGAAAGGGAAACAGAGAGAGGAAGAGGGGGAGGAGGAGAAGTGTGTGTGTGAGAGAGAGAGAGAGAGAGAGAGAGAGAGAGAGAGAGAGAGAGAGAGAGAGAGAGAAACCTGGCAGCATTATGGATATATTGATTAATTTTGGCGCCGTAACGAATATGTCTGGAAATTGTCAACTTAATAACAGACGAAGACGAGTTTTAAAATCAGATTTTTTTCTGTTTCATAATATTAGGAGAGGAGAGTGTTGTAAAGAAAACCATCAGAAATATTCATATGATTTTTTCATTTCAAAAAATCTTATTCAACGGCGACCCCAGTTGTTAGTATTCCCGTCGTCTCTGAAGACGATAGTGTCATAAGAAATACATTTTATCAAGATAATATCTATAAAGACATGTTAATTTATTTTTCTTTCGTTGTTTTATTTTTATCTCAGTTTGATCATCATTTTCAATTATAAATAAATTATGCATAGCTCTTATATATATATATATATATATATATATATATATATATATATATATATATATATTTATACATATATTATATATATAATATATGTATATATATACACGTATATATATATATATATATATGTATATATATATATATATATATGTATGTATATATGTACATATATAGATTTAATATATATGTATATATATACATATATTATATATATAATATATTTAAATATATGTATATATATAAATATATGTGTATATATACATATATAGATATCATATATATATACATATATATATATGTATATATATATATATATATATATATATATATATATATATATATATATATATATATATATTATATATGGCTTGTATGTGTATGTTTATGTGGATAAACTCCGCATGATAAAATTGAATTGATTATTTTTATTACAAATGAAATAGAAATGATTTAAACCTTTGAGATTATTTTTTTTAGCCAAGTTTTGTAAGAAGAGCTGACCGGAGGAAAATACGGAGATATGCAAAAATGCTAAAATACGACAATATGATATTTAAAACAGTGTATGATTTAGAAGAGATAAGAGCTAGGTGGAAAGAAAGACCTTATAGGATTAGATAGTTTAAGTGAAGGACGTATTGTTAAGAAATGGCTTGATATTAAGGAACTGAAAAAAAGTCCTTGCAAACTAAGAGTTAATGACGCATTGTGTGTTGGGACTCTACCTCTAAGGATGTCACAATTTTTTTTCATCTTTCTATATATGTACAGTATGTATATTTTTATTTGTATTATATGTATGCATATATGTGTGTATATATATATATATATATATATATATATATATATATATATATATATATATATCTATATATATTTATATATATATATATATATATATATATATATATATATATATATATATATATATATATATATATATATATATATATATCTTTCTACGCCTTTTGACGCAAAGGACCTCAGTTAGATTTGCCAGTGGTCTCTATCTTGAGCTTTCATTTCAATACTTCTACTTCGTGCTTCATAGTCTTCATCCATGTAGGCATGGGTCTTCCAACTCTTATAGTGCTTTGTGGAGCCCGGTTGAACGTTTGGTGAACTTATCTCTCTTTGGGAGTGCGAGGAGCATGCCCAAACCATCTCCATCTAACCGCCATCATGATCTCATCTACATATGGCACTCGAGTAAGGTCTTTTATAGTTTCATTTATAATCCTCTCCTACCTTTCAACTCCCAATATCATTCAGCGGAATTTGTTCCCAAATATACTAAATGTACTGTAAATTGTTTCCTTGTTATAACATGACTCGTGTACATATAGTAACACCTATCTCACTAAACTGATATATAGTCTGATTTTTCTATGTAATTTTTAGGCGATTTGATTTTCAAATTTTATTTTAACACTTATATGAAGTGTTGTTCAGGTTTTTTACCATTGCCAGCATTAATGATAATATTCATGAAACATAATGTCACATTTAATCAAGAAGTTCATAGTTGAATTCCTAGCAATAGCACGCATACAGTATATGGCCCGTACAAAAGGCCTTAATTCTGAGGAAGGACCTACTCACACGGGAAAAGTATCATGTAGAAATTATATAAATGTATATATACATATATAGTTATATATATACATATATATGCATATATATTTAGAGAGAGAGAGAGAGAGAGAGAGAGAGAGAGAGAGAGAGAGAGAGAGAGAGAGAGAGAGAGAGAGAGAGAGAGAATGCTGACATTATTTCATAATATATAAAAGCTCTCCATTATAAAAAAATGCTAAGTCTTTCATTTTATATACTGATGTTACATTTTCTTTTACATTAATATGCAATAAACAAGTACAGGTAAAGCCTCTTACTGTTCAAAGATAAAAAAGGAAATACAATTATTTATCTGTTATGAAAGCAAAAGAACATAACCGCTAAGCTTAATTAATTTTATAAAGTTTATTTTATCAAGGAAATTTACATAATTTCCTATCATAAATTATATTGTCATAGCTCACATATTCCTTATTAGTTAGATTGGTTTTGTCTTTGTTTTGTTTTTTTCTGGCGTTAAGCACATTCAACACATGAAAGAAACGGCTTTTTAATGAAGAAAACAATGGCGGGTCTCATTATAATTTCGTTACATAATTATGTTTTGTGACGGTGATAACCAGTCGTGTTTTTAATTATTCACCACAACTTAATTTGCTTTATGCTCCCTTTTTATATTGAATATCAGTGTCTCTTATTTGATTCATAACAATACAGTTGTTGGTTTAAATGGTCGCTCGTGAATGGCAGAGGCAAGATACAGTGACAATGCCCTAGAGACTGACCATAAAAATATGATCTACGCCCAAGTCCCTCTCCACCCAATCTAGGATAAGGGAAGGCCAGGCAATGGCTGCTGATGACTCTTCGGGTAGATTTATGTTCTCCCACAAACCCCTCCATCCTTAGCTCACAAGGATGGTGAGGTTGCAGACACTACAAGAAACTATAGAGTTTTACCGGGACTCGAACCCTAGTCATGCAGATCAGTAAACATGCACGTTTCCATTAAAGAGATACATGCAATATATCGTATGAAACTGCTAGATGATTTTATACACGACTGCATCTGTACTGTTTTATATATAATTATTATTAAGCATTCACTGTTGTTAAAATGTCCCTAGTTATTATAAATTAACTAATCCTAAATTTAAGATTTCAGTTTTAGAACTTTTGTTTAAGAAAATGACATTGGGATTCACAATTTACTCCTCAAGGAAATCATTATTTCCAGTACCTGCTTTTGAAAATTTATTTGATTGAATATAATTCTCCCGATAACTTATTATATCTATTTTGGACAATCCTAGAGAACAATTTCCCTATAAGAGAAAATTATTGCTATATATCAAGAGCTGTACATAATAGCATCAGCAAATTCCAATCGTTTTTCTTTTGTTTTGGTAATTTATAATCATGAGTATTTTTTTGGTGGGGAGGAAACTTAAAACATATTCTTTGAATTTCTCGTTCTGGCTAGTAATGCAAAATATTAGGTATATGTTGATGACGGAAAATATTTTAACAGTTATGATCATAACAGAAAAAACAAGTACTATTAACGGCTTATTTTCTAGATAAAAGCATTCTGTGATATCACGCTTTAGTAGCTAAGCCAAATTATATCAAATGATATGAGTCACCCCATTCTAATGTTATAGGATACAAAATTAATTCCCCATCCATATCCAGATTGGTGTCTTGGGTTGGTCGTAAACTCTCCCCTTAGCAATTATGGAGAATTAGATTGGTATCCTAAAGCCGTTTTTAGATTGTTTTATTGTTTAATCCTATAAATATTAAACTGTAACTGTAATCAGTTCGGATGAAAGGGCTGTCGTTTATTGGTAATATCTAACGATTATCTTTATTTTCATCTGGCTTTTTTATCCTTTGTTTCCTATCCTAAAATGTTCTTTTTCTTTGTAGTTTTTATATAGCAGCTTTAGAAACATAATATGGGGCTTTTACAATATTAAATGCAATATGTATATACAATGGAACTGTATATAATTGTATGCAATCATGGCATTACATTCAGTTAAATTTAACGCATTTCAACGCAATCATTATCTTCATGAAACTAAATTACTACAATGATCTTCCCTTTCGACTTTAACGAGACACAACCAAGAGTTGTTTTTATGACTTATGATGAAATTGGAGTTTTCAAGTTAATGTTAATGAGAAAAACTCAATGTTGTTGAAAAAATAGAGAAGTTTGGTATAATCAAATGTTGAAATCTAAAAATGACACTGTCACATTCGTCCTCATCACTTTTGGAAAATAGTCTGTTTTGAAAATCATGCACAATATATATTCACTCAAGACACGATAGATTTTAAATATGTATTTTATACTATTTTTTCTTTCATCTTCTCCAATACAAATGTTCATTCTGATAGCCCTGATTTGTGATATGGCTACCAAGTTATACACCAGGTCAAGACTTTCAATTTTTCTGTTTGTCTGTAATTCTTTTTTTCATATCATCGTCGCTTCTTATTTGCTAACTGTTCAACCTTAAAATGAACATTATAAATGGTTCATCCCTAACGAAGTGTTATTGAAAACTGATATGGAATAATGAAAAGGAAGCAAGAAATTTTGAATTTTATTCAAGAATCAAATAACGAGCAATATTGCAAAATTTTAATGGAAAAAGGAAAAAGTGCATAACATATGTAAAATACTTTGGAGTTTAATAATTTGCAAAGTAGTTAAAACATTCCGCGTATATGAATACTGTAACATATTTAGCTGGCATATGTAAAAAGCATACTTGAATACGATTACAG
>NC_090733.1:152794493-152814493 GCF_036898095.1 Palaemon carinicauda
AAAAGCGTTTCATGTTTTTATTCTAGTAATGTGTCAATGGCCCTAACAGTTCTATAAGGAAATTCTTTAACATAATTTAATAGGGCAAGTTTTGAGTTGATTTTTTGTGGGATTCAATGCAAATAGGAAATATCTATGAAGCAAAAAAAAGTGGATTTGCATTTGACTTAGCAATAGAAAAAATATGCATTGCAATTAATGCTGAATATTATATTCATAACGATGATATTCATGAAATTTCTTTATTTTTAGATCATTTTGCAACGTAAAGTAAATTCTATATATTTTTCTGAGCAGCTGATTTTTGCACAGTTGGTAGAATATCTTATTTTCCTTTATAAAAAAATATCTAATTTTATCAAGTCTAACTTGAATATTTCTTTCTAAATCTGAATATGCATGTCAGAACTACTTCGATATCCGAGTAGATCATGTAATCTCACTTACTAAAAAAATAATTTGATATAATTACTGGAACTAATTTATGGTCACGATATTGTCATACACACGCAGACTTTCATAAAAAGCTTTATTTTTCAGTTGATGAACAACTTCCAATTGAAATGTTCATGTAGCGATGTAAATGAAAATCTCATATTTGAGTTAAACTATAGTTTATGGCTAATAATAATGATGTGGGGTGGTGTGTGTTTGTGTTTTTTTTTTTTTTTTTTTTTTTTTTTTTCTGCTCAAATGGTTGCTGTCATAGTAATATATCTTGATATGTAGACATAATTATAAGGTTATTGGATACGACCCTCTTAGAAACTTATTCGTAGAAGAACTAGATTGTATTATTAAAACACAAACGTGTTTATACTATATATATATATATATATATATATATATATATATATATATATATATATACATACATACATATACATATACATATATACGACTATGTATATATACAATATATATAAATATATGTATATATGTATGTATATGTGTACACATATAAGAGTATATATACTATATGTATATATATATATGTACAAATACACACACATACTGTATATATATATATATATATATATATATATATATATATATATATGTATATATATATACATATATATGTATATATGTGTATTAGTGTGTGTGTGTATTGATACATATATATTCTTTTATTTATTAATGTATAATCTGCCGTGTGCGTTAAATAACGTACTTAAAAACTCCTCAAATCAAAGCAGTTATAAATTGTATGGATGATACAATTCTTTATATAAATTAGATTGGTAAAATAGATGATGTTACTTTTATCCCTTTTCTTTTGTGAAACATTTAACGAATTTCCTCATTATGATTGAATATATAAATACACCATGTGTCATGACAAAATAGGCAAGTCTATGCCATAAAAATCACTTTTTTTTTTTTTAACTTCGACCTTTTATAATAACGTCTGGAATATTGACACCCCGAAATTTATAGCTATACTCTAGTTATGTCATGGTTATTTTTCATCTATGAGCTCTCTCTCTCTCTCTCTCTCTCTCTCTCTCTCTCTCTCTCTCTCTCTCTCTCTCTCTCTCTCTCTCTCATACGTTTTCACAAACCCCAAAAATTCTAACCTCTTCTCTCCCTTCCCTCCGTATCCTTCATAGCTTATTTCAATGTGCCCACCAGACAATCAAGGAATGTTTTCCCTGCTGTTTTTCTATGTGGCTCATTTCTATGATCAAACGTGTATTTCTCTTTGTGAGAGAGAGAGAGAGAGAGAGAGAGAGAGAGAGAGAGAGAGAGAGAGAGAGAGAGAGAGAGAGAGAGAGAGGGTGAAAGTGAGAGAGGGGGTATCGTAAAAAAACATAACAGATCCTTCCTTAGGCTTTTAGGCTTTTCTTGGATTTCCCTTGCAAAAGCTGTTATCTGAAATTGCCCCAGGTTAAACATGGAAACCTTATGGTTGATGCTTGAGGGAAAAATTGAAGGAAAGAATGGTTTTATGTTGAGAAATGCATTGTCTTTTGTTTTTTAAGATATATGACATTATTCTTCAGGTAGAAACTAACCAAAATATTATATATTTTAAAGATAAAAAATGTTACTCCTATTACAATGCAGTAAATTAGCAATCCAAATATATTTTCTCATATCTCTGGTAAAACGACAACTCATTTAATATATCCAATTTGCGTTTATTTGGATTCCAATATTTATTATCAAATCAGCTTTTTCTTACCTTTTCCATTTCATCTGATGTAAAAAAAAAACATCAGTAGCTATATCTGAAAATAACATAGAGAACAGCTTATCATTAATGTTTTTTCCTCGAAAATTTCGACACCAGGATAATCCATCAAGGTCAAATATAGGAAAAAAATTGCTATGGAAATTGAAATGTCAACACGGTGACATTCTGTGATTATGATAACATGAACAAAGGAACTGCAATAAACGCTGTTTCAGAACTAATATAAATTGATGAATGGTAAAATTCAATGAAATTTTCCTGGTTCTCTGTTTTTTTTCAAAAGGCAGTGAACGGTTTTAACTAATTCCATTTATTTCCAATAAAACAATCGCAGAGAAAGACAACATATGTTTTGGAGATTTCTTCAGTTGATGCAAACACTCGAAAATTGTTTACTTTTAAAGTTTCAGTTTTTTAATCCAAGATATCGATGCATTATTCGAATTACTATTTACAGAAAAAGTAAATTGCAGAATTTTCTCGTTTTGTGATGATGTTATTAAGTATTACGTCGTAGTTATACAGTGTTGTAAAATAAAGATACGTATTATAGCTAAAGGATATATATATATATATATATATATATATATATATATATCTATATCTATATATATCTATATCTATATCTATATCTATGTCTATATATATATATATATATATATATATATATATATATATATATATATATATATATATATATATATATATATATATATATATATATATATATATTCATTCAAATAAGCCATATATATATTTTTGATACATTAATGTCCGGATTCTCATAACGACCTCTGGATCAGAGCCCCAGGTGAAATCACACGGAGACAAGAGCTTGTGACCGGCCGGGAATCGAACCCTGGTACGGTAAGTCTGTATAGGCAGTGACTAAACCACTTGGCCACTTTGTGGCTCTGATCCCGAGGTAGTTAAGAGAATCCAGACATTAATGTATCAAAAATATATATATGGCTTATTTGAATATATATGAAAAACACGTCTAAATGTTCAAAATTTATCATATCATATCATATCATATTTTTTATAATGTCTATCCAAGAATTATCTCAGCCTCTCACCTATAAAATAAAACAAAGGTGGGTTTGTTGATTACATTTGCCAGCAAAGCCGTAGTAAATTACATAAATGGTCCACGAAAAAGTAATATTATGAAACTTTGATTAAAAGAAAAATAGTTTGTAGTCAATTAGACTAACTATCCTATTGAAAAGTATATTAAGCGATCAACAGCCTACTGACCAAATAATCCCCTGTTCGTTGACCCTCTAATCTGGTTTTAAGCAAAATTACTCACCAGTTCGGAGCCTCAATTACCCTCCAATCAGAGGGTCATTCATTCGCCTGTTTAAGGAAATCAAGTTATAATAATTCCAGAACATTATTTTAGATTAACCAAATACATTTCAGAAAATAAAATGGCTTATCTGATCCTGCTTATCAATGAGTCACTGGTCCAGAGTATAACTTGGTCAAAATAAATCATACAAATTATTGGACATCCCAAAAGGTCAATTAGCCTATATATCTATTTTAAGGAAAGTCGGGGATCTACAGTAATCTGCAATACCAAGCGCTTGCAGGACTTTTCAACTAATCTCATACTTTCGTCGCTAGGTCATTGTCCCACCTGATGTACAATATTCTTATACGGGGAGAGAGAGAGAGAGAGAGAGAGAGAGAGAGAGAGAGAGAGAGAGAGAGAGAGAGAGAGAGAGAGAGATAAAGAGAGAGAGAGAGAGAGAGAAAGGGAATATGAATTCATTGACAGTAATATGTTCGGGAGATAAATTTTAATTCATACATTATTGCTAAGTGCGATATTCTTAGATTACATTTTTTAAGCATGAAATTATAGTGTCATATACATTATATATATATATATATATATATATATATATATATATATATATATATATATATATATATATATATATGTATATATATAAACGTAAACCTAGTTTCTGACAAGAGCCATTTGCACCCTCCACATATTTTCTTCTCCCCAACAATACTGGAAATTCATCAGTCTCAGTTGTGCTTGCACTTTAAAAATGCATGAGAGGAGGGAAAGGGGGATTCCTTTCAGTTTCTGCAGTGTACTACAAAGTAGGAAATGCAAAGTAAGTGACTTGGATAAAATGCACTTCATCTCCAGCCAGAAGGGGATGCTGCTCTCCACTCGTCGTTTATCTTTCTGACATTTGAAGGGCAGGAATATTCCCTTCATACAGGACACGAAGAAATGTGTTACGCTTTTGCGCCGACGAAAGTGACTGGGACACTTGCAGTTGCTAGATATCGATAGGGTGACCCGAGGACTATATTTAGAATGTAATTCACAGAATAGTTATCAGCTGCCAAATTTATATTCAGATGTGGGAAAAAGACCTGAAATGACATAATGTTGGATAATGAGGGCAATACAAAATGGCACTTGAGTAATTTATACGAGAGAAGATATTTTGTTACCGTTCACAGTACATGGATGCTTTTCATTAGGTAAGATTCAAATAGTTCATAGAAAAATGAGAAAAGATATGGATAATTTTTTATCGAATACTTGCTATTTCGTTTTGGAATGAACTTTTAATTTAATTCGTTAATATGACATTACGTATCTTAACTAATTTCGATACTAAATCTGTGAAGTATCCAGTTTTGTAAGTTATTTATTAATTATAATTTTTCTCATTTCAATGATTTAATAAAATGTGGAATATTTCTTCATACATGAAGATGTGCTTGAAGTCTTACGCTGTCATGTCTCTTCTTAATTTATATATGAGAGATCTGTTTTACCGTTGTTACTTATCTTAAAATATTTCCTCTATTTATTTTATTACTACTTATATATGATTTATTTATTTCCTTTCCTCACTGGGCTACTTTCCCTTGTGGAACCCCAGGACTTGTACCAGCCGGCTTTTCCAACTATGATTGTAGCTTAATTAGTAATGATAATGATAACTAGTAATGATAATAATAACCGATGATCATTTGCACATTTGAGCAGAAAGTACACATACGCTATTCCTTGGGATAAGTTATCATGACACCTTGACAGATATAAATCCATCTCCTAATTCTTAAAACCATATTTGAACAAAACTCTTTTGGTCGAAATTTCTGAGTAAATTAATATCCATGAAAAGGAATATTCAAATAAGGACGCTAGGATCTTGGCAGTTCTGCGTATGGCTAAGAAAGTCCTCTTCCCCCATAGAATTATCTCAGTGGAATGGAGATAGCTTAATGCAGCATATATACCCATCACCATATCTGCCTCCCTTTTCACATATGAAGAGGACCTCTGTCACTTCCATGCGTCCGGTCTCCTGCTGGATATATAGACCTAATCCTTCTATGCCTTGTCGACCTTGTCATTGTTTATGAACCTCGTAAGCAATAAAGTGAGGAGAAGTGAAGGATATATCTATATAATTTAGAGATTTGTCTTTGTTTTCTAGTATTTATGTTGAATGTCAATTTCTGTCTTAGAGGATATATTAGCTTCTCTAGGAATACTTATATTTATATAAAAAAAAAAAATATGATATGGTGAAGCTCTTGAAATTTTGACTCACAGTATTTGTTTGATATGCTTTTATATTTCCAGGTTTGTACATATAATGACATTCAAGTAATTAATCAAGTTACAACAAACACCCATATGTATTTCAGCATTAGCCTATAAAATTTTCATCGACAGACTCTTTGTCAATTTTTTAACATAGAACCGAAATAAAATTCATGCATCAATACCGACATACAAATGGTTCATGATAATACCGCGACCTCTCATGCACCAGCATTGAATGTTTGCGTGTATGTATTTGCATGCAAGGTTTTCGTATACTAAATCAGGGTGTATGTAGTATAGGGAGATAGTGTACGTGCCTATGTGGAAAGCGGTCGGAAGACATATCTAGTTTATAGGGTGATTGTTTTTATTTTGATGACCTTTCGAAATGAAGATAACGGGACTACGTATGTGATTGGATTCCGGCCAGCCTCCGATTGCATGAATTGATTGCTAAGAATACATATGTATCCCCTTTCATTTCACTTTTCTTTACAAATATAATGCGATTGTTTTATATAAATGATAAGTTTATAGAATAATTCTCTATTACAGTGTAATGCAATACGAATATTAACTTCGATTTTTTTAATCAAGATATTGATTCGTATTTAAAGAATGTATCCTATATCTTCGTTTGAATAAGCATAAATCTCTTCCTTCTCCATTCAGACAAACATTCACTCTTAAAATTGGAAGTGCACACCCACACAAACACACACGAACATACACACACACTTACGCACACACACACACACACACACACACACACACATATATATATATATATATATATATATATATATATATATATATATATATACATAGACATACATTATATATATATATATATATATATATATATATATATATATATATATATGTGTGTGTGTGTGTATATATATATTCATATATATATATATATATATATATATATATATATATATATATATATATATATATATAAGTATATACTGTATCGCCCTGTAATTATTTAGATCAATGTATAAACCATTTCAATATAAAACAGTTGCCTGCTAATTAAAATAAAATCTGCTCATATGTTCTTTACATCAGATAATAAAGAATGCGAACGATTGATTATAAAATAAAATTAGAGTAATTTAGTCTCGAGGCTGTTGATTATAATTTAATTTTTGTAGAACATGAAAGATATTATTAAACTTAATTATCCTATATCGTTATCGTATACTTAAAACAACTAAAATTACATTTCTCTTTCGTGGGTAATACTCTGGAAGGATAATCTGATTATCTTCTTTTGCCTATCTCTGATTAATCCAGTAAAAGTCTGGTCACACCGCCTGAACGTTGCTGGAGCGTTCTTTGAACGGTAGGGAGGTGGACCAAACCCTCGAAAATTTAATTTAACGTTTTTACGTTTTGTCTTTATTAGGCTGCTGAACGTAGCAAATCCTCGCATATTTCCTGAGTTTTCTTACACCTATATTATGGAAGTTGCTAATTTACAGGATGTCGGAAAGCGTAGCGGAGTGATATTACAGTCACCATCCTGTAAAAGATAATAACAAAGTAGGGTAAAAATTACGGTCGCTGTATCTTAATCAAAATTACGGGTTGTTTTAAGAGTTTATTAAAAAAAAAAAAAAAAAAAAAAAACCACTGAAACTTTTCGACATCCTGTGTACCAATACCCTTATTGCATAAATTAGCAACTTCCATAATAGAGGTGTAAGAAAACTCAGGAAATGTGAGAGGATTTGCTACGTTCAGCAGCCTAATAAAGACCGAACGTAAAAACGTTAAATTAAATTTTTGAGGGTTCGGTCCACCTCCCTACCGTTCAAGGAACGCTCCAGCAACGTTCGGGCGGTGTGACCGGGCCTCAAACTAATATAGAGATTAAGCCGTGAGAAACCCTACGGTCCGGTCCCATACAATTTAACTTACTTTAATCCTTGCAACACATACGAATTTATTTAGGATTCCGCATCTTTAGGAAAGTGTAATTATTTTAGCAATACCATCTTCTTATGGGGGCTATTCACAGGTAGTTTTAAAAGAATTGATGAATAAGCAAGCAGTTCATTTAAAATAGAATTTGTAGTAATATAATAAATAACAAAATATTTTGTGCTAAGTAGTAAAAATATTGCACGTAAAAGTGCATTTTTATGTGAATAATTTAAGAGATGTCTAACTATCATGCGTGTAGAAAGTTAGATCAATAAAAATAATTCCTAATATTTATTCGTAGTTTGAATTTAGAATGTATTCATTAACAATTTACTAAGTGTTACAATGATTTCCAATAGTCGCATGGTAAAAATAATATATCAATAGAATATATTAGTAATGTGACTGTCTAAAATCGTAGTAAATAGATAAAATATTCAATAAAAACTCCAACGCCTATTTATTGGAAACATTATACGCTAGATAACGCCTTAAATATATATTTTTATACGAACTTGTGAATAATTAAATGTGGAATGTACATTGGAGACACATTGAAACAATTTCTAGATACTCCTAACTCAATTTAGAAATAGATATGATTATGTAGAAAATCATTTGAACATTTTGAAGAGATACCTTTAATTGAGTTTCCCTTGAAAAATATAAGACTTACAACTTAGCAACATTTAATTAAGAAGAAGAAAAAGAAGAAAAAGAAGAAGAAGAAGAAGAAGAAGAAAGATTTTATAAAGAATCTCTGACAAGGAATCCGTTAATGATTTCTGACAACATTTGACTTGCTAATTCATGTCCTCGTTCCAAAGTCTAGTGGCGATGATTGTAGGAAGAGAAACTGGTGGGGATATACGGAAGATACATTGAATGGTCTGAAAAAAAAATTGCCGGAAATCTACATTTATAGAATTTTGGATTTATTTTCATACGAGCACACTTCATGTATTTGTATAAATATCTGTGCGTACATATACTGTATGTATGGATATATATATATATATATATATATATATATATATATATATATATATATATATATATGACCACTATAAATTAAATACCTTCAATGAATTTGCATCTTATATGATTTAAAAAAAGCACATGATATCTCTTCACATACCTTTATCATTTTTTTGTTCGTCTCAAAGGTAAGCTGTCTTGGTTTTAATGTGAGGGAATCAACCACAAGGTCAGTAGTCATATATTATGTATATATATCTGAGTTTTATATATATATATATATATGTGTGTATATATATATATATATATATATATATATATGTGTGTGTGTGTGTGTGTGTGTGTGTGTGTGTCTTACTTATAACTGTAATCGAACAGTTTAACATGTTTTTTCAAAAAGGCTCATAAAAGAAACACAGGAAATATGAATAAATCACACTATATTTCGGTCAATAAACATCGACCCTCTTCATGATGTAAAGTAAAAATGAGGATTACAGTGGAGAGTGACGGTTTATATATGAAAGCAAAAGGGTGTGTTCAATTGTTCTATAGTTGTTATAATTGCTGGAAGGATTAGCCAAATTTTATTACATCCAGGTGCGTCTTCTTATTGTTGAGCCGCTCGGAGGAAGTCTTGACCTCTGATGCATGTCTGGTGGTCGGTCTCCGTGGATTATCTTCTTAATGATAGGGTTGAGAAGAGTATTGTCCACTGTGTCAGCTTTCCATTGGCCCCCAGATAGGTTCATTGTGTTTGATTGATTTATGATGGCTGATTCCAGGATTTTCCTTCTGTACGGACAGGTACTCTTAAAAAGCAAAGACGACTCACTCCAGTTAATCTGGTGCCCTAAATCCCTAAGGTGAACGAAAATCCCCGAGTTTTCATAGCCATATCTAACAGATCTTTTGTGTTCGGATAATCTTTGAGATAGCGAACGGCCCGCTTGCCCAACGTACACTTTTTCACAATCCCCACATGGTACTTTATAAACGCCGGATTCTATATCTTTTTTATTTTGATAAACATTAATAAGGGCGCTCCCTATGGTCTTTGGATATGAAAAAACAAAGGGGTTCTCAGTTTTTATATGATTTGTTATATTTTTAATACCTTCTATATATGGGAGTTTTATCTTATTTTTAAAATCTCTTTGGTTAGTAACAATATGATCTTTATAATATATCGTGTTGACCGACCACCAGACATGCATCAGAGGTCAAGACTTCCTCCGAGCGGCTCAACAATAAGAAGACGCACCTGGATGTAATTAATTTTGGCTAATCCTTCCAGCAATTATAACAACTATAGAACAATTGAACACACCCTTTTGCTTTCATATATAAACCGTCACTCTCCACTGTAATCCTCATTTTTACTTTACATCCTGAAGAGGGTCGATGTTTATTGACCGAAATATAGTGTGATTTATTCATATTTCCTGTGTTTCTTTTATGGGCCTTTTTGAAAAAACATATATATATATATACATATTTAGGGGTGTGAGTGTGTGTGTGTATGTGTGTGTTCTCGTTTGTTTTGATTTTCTTTGGCATAGTAACATTTTTATTTACTCCTTCAAATTACTTTTGGATTTTGCTGATCACTACCATCTGGTTGTTCCAAGTGAGGAAGAAGAATTGCTGTTTGACTTCAGTAGCATGAGTTTACGTTTTGAATTTATTATATATTGAGTATTAAAAGAAAAGAAAAAAAAAACTTATTTTAGATTCAATCATGGTATGCAAATTGTTATCGTTATATTCCCTCCAGGGTAAAAAAAAAAATCATGACATGAATCAGTACAATTATTTTTTCATCCGTATCTATATTTAACATGGACTAGCTTCAAATATGAAAGCATGTCGTAATTATGAACGATTTCATAGAGCAACGTGAAGCGCTATGTATTTTATACCATCGAGTATAAGTATGTATTTTATATTTGGATAGGTTTGCCTGTATGAGCTCTCTAACTTGAAGTAGACCGGCTTTATATGTTACAAACAAATTGCGCTTATGCATTCGGCTTTATGATGAAATTTCAGTAGTATGCATATTGAATGTTCAATATTCTATGTTTTCCATGCATTCCCATAGATTATTATTCTGATTTATGACTGAGCGTGTAGTCATTTCGCCTTTTTAATCGTCGGATTATGCAATCTGTATGTAAAAGCTCAATTGGAATGTATTTGTTTATGTAGATTATACAAAATGCCGAATATAGTATCATTTTTAAATCGGGCAATTGGAATTTTATTCAATAACTTTGCCATTACCTGATGAATACGACTGGAAAATTATTTGCATAAATCGTTATATATTTAAGTCTGCATTTTGATTTGTACTTTGAAATTTAATGAGGGTTTTCTTTCTCAAATATCCTGGTTATTAAAAATAAAGGCTGATTTCATGATTGATAAAATGAATGATGAAACCGAAGTATCGTTTTAAATGAATAAGAAATATGATTTAGTGGCGATCGTCATATAATTTCAAATAAGACTTGATGTAAAATAACCCCTTAAACTTTTGGCGAAGTTTTCTCATACCGAAAGGAAAGTTACTGATCTTCATTAGTTACCAGTCTTCGAGTAATAAATGTAGCAAAATTTATGCGTCTTTGTAAAGTTTTGAAATTTATAATCACTTCAGGATTAACAAAGCAAAATGATTTGGGTCTTTTATTTCAATACAACAATAAACTCCAAAACAGAGTACACAGATACACACAGTATACATACAGAAACCTACGTATGTATATATATATATATATATATATATATATATATATATATATATATATATATATATATATATATATATATATATATATATATATATATATATATATATATATATATATATATATGCATATATATACAGAGAGAGAGAGAGAGAGAGAGAGAGAGAGAGAGAGAGAGAGAGAGAGAGAGAGAGAGAGAGAGAGAGAGAGAGAGAGAGAGAGAGAGAGAGAGAGAGAGATCGCTTTTTACTCGCAATTATTTTGCCTGCTCAATATGTCAGTGTTCCCTGGTTTTCCAAGTTTTGATATATATATATATATATATATATATATATATATATATATATATATATATATATATATATATGTATGTATAAATGTATATATATATATATATATATATATATATATATATATATATATATATATATATATATATATATATATATATATAAGACAATATTTCAAATATCAAGTGCCCTAAAACTTTAATGAATTTGTTATTGAACAAAATTTTCGAAAATTATTTGCCCCGGAAATCGAACAAAATTTCCAAGGCTTAACAACTGGAAAGGACATCTATCTGTCGAAACGTTAAGTCAAGGTGAGACGAAAGCTACTGACCCGGTTTACATGTTGATCTTTCCCAATTCATATCCCCAAAATATCGTACTATTAATTTGTTCTATAATAACAGCAACGATAAGCCAAAAAAAGAACGTTTCAAGAGCTTCTATAAAACGGTAAGGAAGTATACAGATGAAAAGGCAGAAATGAGTGTCAGCATACCAACAGATACAAAGGCCTAGACAGACATACATGGCTTTGAAAAGTAGAGATATATGGAGCTAATATAGCAAAGGTTATGTTCTCTCTATCTTGACAAAGAAGTAAGACCATTGAGAAAATTGAAAAATTGCAAATAATTTGGATTAATGAAACATTTTTATCGGTTACTATTGTCTCAGAGACAATCATATGTGAAGGTGCGAAGGAAATACATCCAGACATGATTACAAACACCCAAGAAAATAGATAATTCGGATTTTAGGGAAAACTTTAGGGCCACCTGATGCTGTTTTAATACATTTGTAAAAAGCAGTGGCATTCATAATGTGTTAAGGCATACGGAGGCTGCCACTTCAGACAAAGCAGCTGCTGAGAAATGAGTTGTGAAATTTAAAACTTGATCGCGAGTGGTTTTGGTCCCCAGATAGTTTTCAATTTCGATGAAGAGGGCCTCTTTTTGAAGAAAATGACTGGGAGGATTTACACCACCTAGGAACAGAAGGCATTCCCTTAGTAGAAACGTTTGGTAGATACTAGAACGATGCTGCTCTGTGTAGAGGAAACTTAAGTCTTTAAGGTCAAGTGCTTACTTCTTTACCATTTACCCCAGGGTATTGAATAACAAAGTGAGAAAAGACAACTTACGATTGATGTGGAAATCCAACGATAAACACTGGATAACTAGGCCGATCTTCAATGAGTGAATGCATAAACAGTTTGGGTCAGTGTGGAGAAACAGTTGCCACTTGAGACACTACTTGTCATGTAGAATGCACCTGTTCACCCTCTTGAATGGAGGATGAATTGTCATAAGTGCCTTCCAAAATAATAGTGTTGTGTCCAGACTGTATAGGAGAAGGTTACTTTAAAGTTTGTGAACCAGAGCCTAAGCCAAGGGCTTGAAAGTTGGTGAATAGGAGGAGTTGGTAGAGGACCATGATGCAGTATTGACAAGAGAGTAACATATTATTATTATTATTTTTAGCTAAGCTACAACCCTAGCTGGAAAGGCAGGATGATATAAGCCGAGGATCTCCAACAGTGAAAATAGTACAGTTAGGAAAGAAATTAAGGAAGCATATACAATAGTGTGCCTGAGTGGGCCCTCAAGCAAGAGAACTTCACCTCAATACAGTGGAAGAGAAAGGTACAGAATCCATGGCACTACCCAAGACTAGAAAACAATGGTTTGATTTTGGAATGTTTTTCTAGAAGAGGGGCCACTGAAGAATTAGTGTAGTAATTAACCTCTAGAGTGAAGAAAGATGACATGTCTTCAGATGGAGAGAAGGGTCCTGCTCCTAGTTTACTGATAAAGGACATGATGGCAAAATGTGATAAGTTTCAGTTTTGTAGAAAAGTATCATTCAGATATGGCAGACCAGCCATTTTTTAGAGTATAAGGAATTCAGTAATTTTAAAAATCTCTTTAAAGAGGTAAGCAGAGACAGCCCTCCCTTCATTAGCTTTTAGTAAGAAGGCCTTCTAGTGAATCATAGTTAGTTACCTAACGGGAATCCCCTTTTCCCTTCTCCCCCTCACACTCAAGCTATCCATACTCCTTATCATATGTATAGCGGAGTTCCATTTTCGGTTTAGATTCATTTAATCTAATATTTGTAGTTTTTTTTTTTTTTTTTAAGGTTCTATATTCTCATACTGTAAATTTTGTGTAAAAATATGCCATAATAGGGGTATCTAAGAGTGGGGAACGAATTAAAGATAATTCCATTCATTTTTATTGGGAAAATTGATTCGGTGTTCGAACTTTCTTCCTCCAAGGCTCGAACCCAGCTCATAGGAAATCATGTTGGGTATCCGAAGCACAACCGTAGATTTATCCAAGTATAGATGTCACATGTAAATGTATGTGTGATTGTATGTATGAGTGGAAGAGTGTACTTGTGCGTCTCTACCTACGTGTCTTTTGTATTTACGATTAATTTTCCATAATCGTAGTAAAAATTTGAATATTATATTCAACCAATAATCCACCTTTTGCAGTGTTCAGTGTTGACAGTCGTACGCAATTAATACCACTATTGATATTTCATTTTGAAATATATGACCTCATTGAAAGACACATTGTGAATTTCATATTCGGAATAATTTCATATTTGCTCCATGACGTGTTACTATTGTCGTTTAATGATGAAACGTTTGAGGCCTTTCATTAATATTTTATATACAATATAATCATGATATAATTGCATTTACCATATCCGAGAAAAACATACCTGTAATGAGAAAATTTTGATAAAAAAAAGATATAATTCAGCAAATAAATTGATAATTGCATGATAGTGAATGAAATGTCAAATTATTGATTTTTACAAAAGATAGAAAAGGTATTTATTATTTTGTGAATGAGTTTATAAAATTGGATTCAAATGAAAAATATACATATACATATTTTACCAAAACACACTCATGCCGTAGAGGGAGTCTGTACAGAAAAACTATAA
This sequence comes from Palaemon carinicauda, assembly GCF_036898095.1. Classification (NCBI taxonomy): domain Eukaryota; kingdom Metazoa; phylum Arthropoda; class Malacostraca; order Decapoda; family Palaemonidae; genus Palaemon; species Palaemon carinicauda. The sequence continues at coordinate 152,809,218 of NC_090733.1, forward strand.
CATTTACTTCCACATTCTTCCTTTAATTGCTGAAACATGGATGAACTACGAACGCTGTAAACTTCCCACAACATTAACCACTTCATACACCAATACTAATCAACAACGTATCGAATCCATCTACACACACTGCCATTCAACATTGCATTGCATGTAGCCTTGCGTTTCCTCAAGACCCTTTCTTACAATGATGCCATTCCCGCCATCTTTCCAACCCTAATTAAACTTTCTCTTGATTCATAGCACTTGAGAGAGAGAGAGAGAGAGAGAGAGAGAGAGAGAGAGAGAGAGAGAGAGAGAGAGAGAGAGAGAGAGAGAGAGAGAGAGAAAAAAAATTTCGTAGATATCACTTGGCATTAGTTATATGACCGTAAATTAGATGATAATTTCGTCTAATTCTAGGTTTAAATTAAAGAAAATACGTATGAAAATGCATATCATTTATGTATTATAATTATACTTCCAGGTGTGATAGCTTGCAGTAATAAAAGCAATATCAACTAAGTTATTTTCAAACCCGAACCTGAATGTGTTGCACTGAGTGTTTCTTAGATAACATTTTATTAAACATTCATTCTTTTCTTACAAATGTAATTATGATAAATCAATTATAACTCTGAATGCAGTTGATACATTTTTACAACCTATTCAACCTGATGCCTCTTGAATAATGATGTTAAAATCTGTACCCATAGAATTGAAGATGTATGCTACAGGAACATAATGATTCTTGTCTTGTGTTTGGTGGCAGTGTAGAATGTTACACCTCACGTCATTCGTTTGTAATGTTCAGTAACTTATATTCCAGTTACCCTAGTCAAAATTACTTTCTGTTTTTTTATGTATATCAAAATAATGATAATTGAATGAGATATCTTTCCTTGGTATATCATAATACCTTTGTACTTATGAATATAAAAATATAAGTAAAAAGGCGCTTACCCTCATCAAAAAAACAGAATATTTTTGTTGGCATAACTCCTCTTGTATTTTCTGACGGTCATCTCGACGAATTCCCAGAAAGAAGACGTTGTAAATACTGGCGGAACTTGCGCTATAGAACCGAGATAACCAACATCAGCGTCAACCATAAAGAAAAGACGGCTCACAGATATGAGACCGGGAGACGTATATGATCGCCATTTACTCAGTGTCTCCCACACCGACTGCACTTCAGACTGACTATAAAGTTAGTATAAATTACACTGAAGACGTTGATGCAGTGGAGGACCCTGGTAACTGCTTTATAAATTCAAAGGAAATGTTCCCTTTTTAAGGGAGGAAGAGGAACCAGGGAATCGTGATTTCATGGCATACTTAACTCTCTCTCTCTCCTTTTTGCATTCATATCATATCTCTCTCTCTCTCTCTCTCTCTCTCTCTCTCTCTCTCTCTCTCTCTCTCTCTCTCTCTCTGTATATATATATATATATATATATATATATATATATATATATATATATATATATATATGTGTGTGTGTGTGTGTGTGTAGAGAGAGAGAGAGAGAGAGAGAGAGAGAGAGAGAGAGAGAGAGAGAGAGAGAGAGAGAGAGAGAAAGAGAGAGAGAGAAAGAGTTAAGTATATATATATATATATATATATATATATATATATATATATATATATATATATATATATATATTATCATCATCATCATCATTAGCCGTTGTTTGTCCACTGTAAGACAAAGGCCTCACACATGTCCTTTCACACGCTTCTGTTTATGGTCTTTCTATGATAGTCCACACCCGCAAGAATTCTTAGTTCGTCAATCCATCCTCCTCTCTTCCTTCCCCTGCTCCTTTTTGCGATATCTAGGGACCAATTCTCTTATTCTTCTTCCATTATGTATCATTCTCATCATATGCCCTATCCATGTCCATTTCTTTTTCTTACATGTTAAACTGTTCTTTTTTAGATTGCTCTGGTATCAATGTTGCTCTTTTTTCTGTCTCGTAGTGTTATCCCCATCATTATTCTTTCCATATCTCTTTGATTTGTAACTAGCTTATGTTCTAAAGCTTTAATAAGGCTCCAAGTTTCCGATGCATAAGTTAATACTGGCAAAACCATCTGATTGAATACTTTGCTTTTAAGAGAAAGTGGCATTTTAATTCTCATAGTCTCATTTTGTTAACCAAAAGCTCTCCAACCCATGCTTGTCGTTCTTTTAATTTCGGTCTCATTATGAAAATGTGAATCAAAATTGGTAGTTTGGCGAACTTTGTGAGATAATGAAAATACATGATTTTGATGAATCTCATACCAAAAATAATTTATATTCCTTTGCATGCGCGTACACATTTGTAAAGTATATCCAAATGTTAATGGATATTAATGTAATTTTACGAGTAAAGGAATAAATAACCGCCTTTTCAAATGATTTTGGATTAAGTTGTTGATGTTGTATTTTGTCGCAAAATATACTATGCATGAGTGTGATTCTAAATTCGTTTGATTTTAAGTTTTGACGAAAAATTAACTGCTTTGTCTTCATTTTTAATCACCTATTCAGTTTTTTTTTCATTAAAGAGATATTTTAATGTTATGCAATGTGTGGTATGTATATCCCCATTATGATTATAAAATTGGTAACACTAATCAAGGTGCATTCGTAGATTTTGTAATATTTGGAAATTTGTGGTATTAGATACCATTTTAACATTTCATATTTTTTTTTTATCCATAACCGGATTTTATGTAATAAAGAAAATTGGATAAACAAAAATCTCTTATAATCAATACAAAATATTAATCGTCTAGAATCCGTTTTTATAATAAAAAAAACATTGATCTCTCATCGTTTTTCATTTATCAGTCACCCAAATCAACTGATTATTCTTGTATAAAGGTTTAAAGGCCGCTCATGAATGGCAGAGGCAAGGGATAGTGACGTTGTCCTATCAAGCAGGACAATGCCCTAAGACTGACCATATAAGTATGATCAGCGCCCAAGCCCCCTCTCCACCCAAGCTAGGACCAAGGAGTGCCAGGGAATGGCTGCTGATGACTCAGCAGATAGCCCTATAGGCTCCCCAAACCCCGAATCTTAGCTCACAAGTATGGTGAGGTAGGACCAAGGAGTTCCAGGGAATGGCTGCTGATGACTCAGCATATAGCCCTATAGGCTCCCCAAACCCCGCATCTTAGCTCACAAGGAGGGTGAGGTTGCAGCAACCGAAGAAACTAACGAGTTTGAGCCGGACTCGAATCCCAGTCTGGCGTTCACCAGTCAGGGACGTTACTACAACGGCCCCCAGAACCACGTATCACATTTTAATGCCTTTATTTTCTACCATCGCAATCAGTGTCGCTGGAGGGAGGAAAAACAGGTTGGAATTTGCAATTCAAATGTTTTCGGAGACCATTAGAGTCAGTGTAGTAGCTCGTCTAGGATGCTTCTAGGGTACTTGTTGATTTAATTCGAACAAAGAGGGTTTTGCCTAAAGCGTATTGTATCTCATTTACAAAACTCTTCTTTTTCTTGTTCTTCTTATTAGGTCTATTCTTGTTCATCATTTTTACGATTATTATTATTGTTATCATCATCGTCATTATTATTATTGTTATTATTATTATTATTATTATTATTATTGTTATTATTATTATTATTATTATTATTATTATTATTACTATCATGATAACTGATAGTGATGATAAGGATAATAATAACAACATTTTCAAGAATAATAATAATAATAATAATAATAATAATAATAATAATAATGATGATAATAATAATAATAATAATGATATCATTTTTGCTTCTTATTATGTATGCATAAACAAGAAAATAATGACAAACCAAAAAGGATACGTCAACCCCCACCAAATAACTGTTATCAAGATGCATTTTTTTTTCTCGGAAACTTTGTAGCAAAATAAATTCTCAGGCACGAAGGAAAAGTAATTTCCTAAGAAATTCTTAGAAATTTGGCCACCTTCATAGAGACTGATTGTGATGTTCGTCGGTAAGAATGTAAATATAGAATATGAAATAACTTACACTGTTAAAAAAAACGTAATTTTATTCGCAAATTCTCCCTAAAAAAAATTACTGTTATCAGCCGCATTTCAGTAAAATACAGGCGACCGTAATTGTACCATTCTTTGCTCTTGTATTTTACGGGTTGGTGACTGTAATAGCAATCCCTTGCGTCAATATATCCGTGTTTGAAACGGTAAAAAATCCTGGAATTAATTCTATATCATCAGCTGTGTTTACATTATATACCCTGCAGATTTGACGTTATTGTAGGCTTTTCATATTTGAGTAATGATTAACGGGGACTCAATAAGTTTAAGAAAACAAATTGTTTGGATCTTTGATTTAAAGTATATTCCATATCATGAGTTAGACCCCATTAATTTTTGTCTAGAAGATGAATGTAAGCCTGTCATGTTTATTCTTAGTATAGCAAGTATATACTGTCTATACTGTATATATATATATATATATATATATATATATATATATATATATATATATATATATATATATATATATATATATAAAATGTGTGTGTTTGTATAGGTGTTTATATATATATATATATATATATATATATATATATATACACAAAATGTGTGTGTATATATATATATATAATATATATATATATATATATATATATATATATATATATATATATATATATATATTCATATAAGCCTTATATTATACACCTCTTAATATGTGGATTCTCTCTACTTCTGGATTAGACCCAAGGGGTAATCAAGTTGATGATAATAGTATCTAGTCGACCAGGGAATCGAACCTGGGCCCATGAAACTTTGTGGCTGAGTGGAGATAAGTCAATGGGACTTCAGTTCCTTGGGCTCGGGTTCAATTCCCTGGCTGAGCAGAAGCCATTATTAAACTGATTCCCCGTTGGGTCTCTGATCCCAAGGTAGAGGAAATCCAGATCTTAAGAGGGTATAATTTATGGCTTATATGAATATGTATGAAAAACATGTATAAATGTGCAAAATTATCATATATATATATATATATATATATATATATATATATATATTTATATATATATATATATATATATATATATATATATATATATATATATATATTTATTTATTTATTTATTTATTTATTTATTTATTTATTTATATATCATCATCATCACCATCATCATCAGCCGTTGTTAGTCCACTGCAAGCCAAAGGCTTCGAAAGTGGCTTTCCACTCCCATCTGTTCATGGTCTTTCTATGCCAGTCTATACCTTTAAATTTTCCTAGCTCGTCAATCCAAAGT
>NC_090733.1:152819493-152824493 GCF_036898095.1 Palaemon carinicauda
AAATGTCTAATTTTTGTATATTTTTTTTTTTTATTTTGTATATTCTAATGGTCCATAAGTTCAAATAAAATGGGGAATATAAATGAAATACGATCAAGTAAAAATATTGCCAACTAGAGGGGCACTCAGTAGAGCGCAGACCTCTGCCGCGGCAGCTTATTTTTTTTGCTTTTTCTAAACCTTGGCCTTTGACTTTAAAATGTACTAATTGGCATGGATTTTCATACGCTCAAATACGAACCAAGTTTGAAGTTACTGTGACAACGATGTCCAAACTTATGGCTGATTACGTGATATGGACGTATTGCTTGTCCGTAACCTTGACCTTTGACCTTGCAAAATTTAATCCTTTCCAGCTCTTTACATAACAGTTAAAAATCCTTGCAAGTTTCATTACTTTACGATTAAAATTGTGGCCGTATGGTTGATGACCAGAACTTGACCTTTTGCTTGACCTTGACCTTGAACTTGACCTTGGCCTTAAAATCTATTAATGGGCGTGGATTTTCATACATTCAAATATGAACCAAGTTTGAAGTCTCTGAGACAATGTTGTTCAAACTTATGGCCGATTACGTGATATGGATGTTTTGCTCGTCCGTGACCTTGACTATTGACCTTCCTAAATTAATAATTTCCAGGTTTTTACATAACAATTTAAAATTCTTGCAAGTTTCATTGTTTACTATCAAAATTTTGGCTGTATGGTTGATGACCAGAATTTGACCTTTTGCTCGACCTTAACCTTGACCTTCAACCTTAAAATGTATTTAATGGCGTGATTTTCATACACTCAAATATGAACCAAGTGTGAAGTGTCTGTGACAATGATTTCCAAACTTCTGGCTGATTATATGAATTGGACGTTTTGGTTGACTGTGACCTTAACCTTTGACCTTGACCTTACAAAATTTAATAATTTTCGGCTGTTTGCAGTTAACCTTTGCAAGTTTCATTACTCTGCGATTAAAATTGTGGCCTGGAAGGTGTTTACTAATAAACACACGCATAAACAATCACAAACAGAGCGTAAAACATAACCTCCTACCAACTTCTTTGGTGGAGGTAATAATCGGATTGATAGGAGACAGTCAAATAATTGGATCTTAAAAGGATTTATAATTTTTATTATTATTACAGTTAGGAGGTTGCAAGGACATTCTTAGAGTTGATTGAAAGCATCCATCGTTTGGTATTTTTATATTTGGAAAAAAAAAAGTTAAATCGGAAACTTATTCAATCGACAGAAGGAAAAATCTTTCTCTTTTACTACGACTGCAGGTCATGACCATTAGCAGGACCTCACAATGATGCTTTCTCTTATTTCAGCACAGGTTTCTATCGTTTTTCTATTGAATATATGTTTCGTAGTGTACAGTGTCTACATCTGCACCATAGATGTTGCCTTTATGTTTTCACAAAGGTTTCTAGTGTTCTTTACGTAGAATATATTTTTCTTATTTCATAATGTCTGCAACTGCACTTTCGATTATCATTTGACTATGAAACTTACAATTTTATATATATATATATATATATATATATATATATATATATATATATATATATATATATATATATATATATATATATATATATACACGCGCGTTCACTAAGATTAAGAGACTTTGCTCTATACATTCTGTGATTCATTCATAATCGTATTTAGTTTCATATCTGTGAATAAGATACTAATATTCTCTAGATATCTGGAAAAGTCACCTGTAAAACGAATATATTGGTAAATCGTGGACGTAATGGCCACAGTCTTAATGTCAAAAAAATTTCTTTACATTGTTTTGCCCAATTTAAAGGTTTCAGAGGCCACTCATGAATGGCAGAGCAAGGGACAGTGGCCATGCCCCAGGTAGTATTACAATGCCCTAAAGACTGACCATATGATCAGCACCCAAGCGCCCTCTGCACCCAGGCCAGGACCAGGGAAGGTCAAGCAATGGCTGCTGATGATTCGACAGATAGACCTTTAGGCTTCTCTTAAACCCCGAATCTTTAGCCCACAAGGGTGGTTAAGTTGCAAACCCTAAGAAGAAACTATCGAGCCTGAATCACCCTCGAACCCCAGTCTGCCGATCGCCAGACAGGGACGTTTTCAATAGGCCAGCACAACCCCAATTGATTTATTTGTGGTTACACCTTAAGACTACACAATAATTAAAGAAAATGGAAAATAAAGTCAGCATATGAAAAATGACATTGTTCTAAAAATACAAATGTTCTTGATAAAAAACGAAAACAACTTTTGATTTCCTTTCCTAGCTGAGAATTCCTATAAAAGGTTTCAACTGACGAACGTTAATGGTTCGGGATTACATTTGACTTGCAAATAAAGACAGCCTTATCCCTTTAAAGGTGTCCGTAATGGTGGGAACATAACATATGGAAATTCAGCGAAGTGAAAAAGAAAACACCTTTGGAATAATTATTTGATTTAGAATTATTCTATTTTTGGTATCAGTGATACTTAATGCAGCAATATAAATTACTACTTCTTTATTTCAGGGTTTACTTCTTGGTTTGTTAAAGTATGCCATTCCTCCCACATAGGTCCCAAAATAAAAAGTAGTATTATATGATCTTAGAGCTTGAAAATATTTTTTTCTTCTAGCTTTTCGAAACCAAAATGCATTGTTTTTATGTGCGTACAGTATAAGATTTCTTAGATCACTGTTACAATACATTGTTTAAGTGCGTACAGTATAAGATTTCTAAGATCACTGTTACAATACATTGTTTTTATAAGCGAACAGCATGATATTTTTAGATCACTGTTACAATACATTGTTTTTATAAGCGAACAGTATAAGATTTCTAAGATCATTGTTACAATACATTGTTTTTATAAGTGTACAGTATAAGATCTTTCAAATCACTGATACAATACATTGTTTTTATAAGCGAACAGTATAAGATTTCTAAGATCATTGTTACAATACATTGTTTTTATAAGTGTACAGTATAAGATCTTTCAAATCACTGATACAATACATTGTTTTTATAAGTGTACAGTATAAGATCTTTCAAATCACTGATACAATACATTGTTTTTATAAGTGTACAGTATAAGATTTTTAAAATCACTGTTAGAAGACATTATGTTTATAAGTGTACCGTATAAGATCTTTCAAACCACTGATGCAATACATTGTGTTTATCAGCGTATAAGATCTCCAAAATCAATGATACGATAATATCCCGAAATAATTTAGATTGAAATCAATGATTTATGGAATACCATTAACACTGATAACTAAACGAACTAGCACTTTAAAGGCCGGAACTGTTTGGAAGTAGTAAATAGAGGATACAATTAACACCATCTGCATCAGTTATAAAGAATCTGGTTTCAATTCCAGTTTCATCAGAATAGATGCTCACCAAAACGTCAGCTGGGCAAGCTGAGCACACCACTGTGGTGCCAAGCCATAGCAGTAGTCTCCCAGTAAACTGCTCAAACTCACGGTCCTGGGCTGGGATCCATCTGCTACCATGCGAATGCTAGGCGAACATCTTACCTCTGTACTAGCCATGAGGCTTGTAAATTTAAGTTCTGCTTTAAATTGGATATCATTCAAATATTTAACTATTTTATTTGTGAGAGAGAGAGAGAGAGAGAGAGAGAGAGAGAGAGAGAGAGAGAGAGAGAGAGAGAGAGAGAGAGAGAAGGGGGATGTGTTAAAAACTCACTTTGATAAATAAAAATACATTTTTACGATAAGTAACCCGGAATGAATACTCCAGTGACCAAAAGAAATCCTTAAGTTTTTATAATGCATTATTTCTCCATTTCACGGAAATATAAAACAAAGTAAAAATTCGAGAAAAAAGGCCTTCCTTAAGACCTATGAACGGAGCTATCCCCACATGCGCCAAAGCCAGGAAGATTAAGGTTATAAAATCGAGGTTCCATGACAGGCGAAATGGTTTTAAGGGGGAAGGGGGAACGGTGCCCCAGTCTCCTGGAACGATATTGACCTGGGAGCAAAAGGAATAGAAATGGTGGTTCTTAGGACGACTTCGCTGCCCATAAAGATACGAGCTCCAATAGAAACTTTTAATAACATTTCATTATAGAACTACACTCTAGTTGTTTACGAAACAGTGTTCTTTTTATGCAGATCAGAGGCAGAATCTTAGTTTGTAGACATAAAGGACCCCCAAAGGACATACCGGTACGTTCTTGCAAAACACTGTTATTTACATGATTTAGTATATTTTGATAACTTTTTAAGAAAGAATGAGACCAACCTGACCTCTCTATGACAAAAATTAAGGCTGTTAGAGCAATTTAAATAAAATATATATATAGCAAAATGTGCTCGAAATTTAACCTTACCTTGGGGGTAAAAGGGTTAATGTAGTTAAGGACGGAACTCAAGTGGACGTATTTATCTGTGACTATGGTCACTTAATATGTAATTATAATTAGCTTATTGTTAGTATACGTAAATATATGATTACTCATCTAATTGCAATTCTTTTCCTCAAAACAGATAATAAAATTTATTCTTATAGTCATTAAAGATAATAACAGGCAAAATATTTACAAATCTAATTGTTGTTTTCAATTTCGAATACAGTATTCAATAGCAATAATATAATTTTAAAGTGAAAATTACTGAATGCTTATGTGAAATCGCGCAGCTGAAGTACGTGATCATCTCAGCTTATGCTAATTTGCGTTTTGGGAATAATTATAGCATTAGAGATTAAGAGTAAATGCATAAAGATTTCAGCTTTGTCGGTATTACATGAATAGAGGGAAATAAGTGCCAAAAGGTTAATAAAACCATATTGATTGTCCATTCAAAATTCAATGATAATGATGAATAATTAAATTAGAATATATTAGGTTAGAAATCACAACTGCATATAAGAAATGCATTAATGATTATATTGTTGATATATGTGGATTGATATCAGCATTTAGAATAGAGTAATCTATTACTAAATTTTCATGATTTTTGTAACTGAAACTATTA
>NC_090733.1:152826993-152831993 GCF_036898095.1 Palaemon carinicauda
TTTAGCAAACAATTTCATTATGATTTATCACTTCTTTGGCATCGTCCCAAATATATGTGAAATGAAGATAGAATTTTAAATTAGATATATTTCCTCCAAATGATCGATTTATGACGTTAAGGTAAAGAGCGAAACGAATAATTTTCCACCATTAACAACTATCTCTGGGGAAAAAATGTAGCAGTTGAAAGGAGAAACGCGAATTGCCCTAATCCCCACCTACATAGCGTATAACAACGACCAGGTCAACTCCGGCCTAATCCAAAAGCTTGATGAAGATTGCTTACCCGAGAAGGCTCTATTGTTCTCAACGATTTAATCGCTTTGAAAGAGAAGGAAATTAGTTGCAACTTGTTGAGGCTGAAGTGAAAACTTACGAAGCTTCGCAAGTCAGCTTCTCAGCCCGGCAGAGATCAGAAGGTAATCCCAGGCAATGAGGAGGATTAATGCATTCGCTGCTTTGTGAGGGACGCTTGATCTTTTAGCAGAAAAATCCTGAAGGATTTTAAACGAAGTCGGATTTGGGCGAAATAAACACTGTTTTCAGGACAGATTCAAGACGGGATTAATCACTGCAGGAGAGAATTTTGATTTTTGGAATTTCCTTGTCATAATATCATTGCTATATTTTTAAACAATAATTCCTATGGCTAGTATTTAAATGAATTATGGGGAGTATAATAAACCCACAAAAATTAGAAATCCTAGTTTTCACGTTCATTTAATTTGAATAAACTTGAGCTTTTCATTAAAGAGGACAAGAAATTCTTTTGGTGTGATAATTTTTCTATGCCATGAACTAGTCTCCTTTTTATGCATTTCATCTTCTTACTATAAAAGGACCGGCTAATGATCCAGTTGTTCACTGCAATTCAGTGTTGGTGAATCCTGCCCCTAGTCGTCTATTAGAAAATTATTGTTAATTGGAAAATAGTCGTTAATTGGAAACATTATTGTTAATTGGAAGGTGATTGTTATTTGTTAAATAGTCGTTAATTGGAGGATGATCGTTAATTGGAAAATGATCGTTGATAGGTAAATAGTTGTTAGATAGTCGTTAATTGGAGAATGATCATTAATTGATAAATAGTCGTTGACCGGAAGATGCTTGTTGATTGGTAAATAGTCGTTAATTGGAAGATGATTGTTAATTAGAGAATGATCATTAATTAGAAAATGGTCATAGGTTATATAATTATCGTTAATTGGAAAATGACCTTTGCTCGTAATCCTGTATCGATTACTATTTCTGATTTGTTCCCCAAGAAAGAGCCAGTGCTGATAGAGAATGTGATTAAAGGAGCCAGGAAGCCAGTCATTGTCATTCAGTTGTTCATATGATGGTACGACGTACTGACCAGGGCAAAATATGTGGACCTCTCGACATTACTATGGATTAAGGAGTTGGCCTTTTGGATTCTGATTGGCCCATGGTGGCGTAGCCTGACCCAAATCCTTAATTGGGCCCCTAATGGCACATCTTTGCCATTCGCATACATGTAGCAGCAGTAGGGGATTCAACGTTATGAAGCTTCATATGTGGTGGATAACGCAGGAGGCTGAGTTGTGGTACCCTAGCAGTCAGTACCAGCCGAACTCGGTTGAATCCTTCGTCATTTGTTTCATGTCAGTTACCCCCCAAAATTGGGGAAAGTTCCTTGGTATATGAATGTATGGAATTATTATAGTTGTTGTTGTTGTTGTTTCATGTTCACTTCCCTTCTAACCATTTTCTTTCGAAAATATTGTGGTAGTTCCTTGCTTTCTTCTCTCCTTCCTTCGTGAAATGTGAAACCGAAAGGTGATACACAGATGAAGAAATAAATACGACATAAAAGCCAAGAGGAAGGAGAAGAATTTTGCGAGTTTTCCCTTTCTTCTTATCATTTATGGAGGCGGGCTCCGAGAAAGCTTCCCAGCCAGACGCTAATGGTTTTGGATAACATTTGACTTGCAAATAGAAAACACCTTTTCGGGTTCTGAGAGGCTGATGGCATGGAAGGATACACGAGGAGGAGACTAAGAATAAGAAGGAAGAAAAAAATTCTCATAAATGGTAATTCGAGGAGAGTAGAATTAATGCTACAAAGAGGGTACGAAAATTAGATTCTTCCTCAGACTGACACAGAAATAGAAATCCCAAAGAATTTATCGTCGGTACAATTAAGGAAGGAACAAATAAGGATAGCGATTGATGAAAGGCAAAACAAATTTTACAATAAAAAGGAGAAAAGGGAAAATAAATTGCATATGCAAATCAAGACTTCTATAGAATTTCATCAGAATTTTTCTTGGGGAAATTGTATTTCATGCTGAAGAAAAAAAGTGGAAACCGTTTTCACATATCCTTCTATAGGTGCATCAGCGTTAACCATTTTAATGGATAACTTGACAGTGGCATATAAATGACCTATAATCAATATGTATTCAAATTTTCGGTAGAGGAGACTGCAATAGATTGTCGTGTAAATCCTTCAATGGTACAATTCAATTGTTTAGTGTACACGTGCACTAATTGATTCTATGATATATGCCATGTATTATTTCAAAGTAAAAGGAATGTGTACTGTATCTTTTTTTTATTTTATAATCTACGAAAACCTAAATATATAAAAAAAATTTGTATAGGAAAAGTTAAATGTAATAAATTCACTCCCTTAAATGCATATTAAATCGGACAGTAAGTCGAGATATGTTGGCAATGACTATGAATGATGAAGACAAAGAATATTAATTGATTAATTGTAATCAATATCAATTTATCTTAACTAATGTAGGTCAAGATAAAATTTCACCATCAAACGATAAAATCCAATCTTCTTCTTCTTCTTCTTTTTTTTGTGGGGGGGGGGGCTAGATAGATTGAATATTTAATCAATGTTATAGTATGATAACCTAAAGAAAAATACCACTGAATTCATATGGATAGTCTTGGCCATTGCACTAACCTCTGTACCATGGTCTTCCATTGTGTGAGGGTACACTTGGGCACACTGTTCCATCTTATTGTTCATCACTTCTCTTGTAGTTTATCTATTTCCTTTCCTCCCTGGGCTATTTCCCGTGTTGGAGCTCCTGCATTTTCAACTAGGGTTGTAGCTTACCAAGTAATAATAATAATAATAATAATAATAATAATAATAATAATGATAGTGAAAATGTGACATAATCCACAGCCACAAATACTAATCACCAGAATATCGGAATAGAATCAGCTAAGAAGAGTAATTCAGTGTGCTAGAAAATCCTTTGGATCTCATTTGCCGTTGTAATTAATGTCTGGATTAAATGGGATTCATTAATCTTTGGGACCCCTAAGCCATTAAATACTTTCTAATTATTATAAATTGAGCCATATTGAAGGAGGATTTATGTACAACTTAATGGTGATTCAGTCAATGCAATAGAGTTATATAGTCGTGCATTATAGAAAAAAAAATGGCTTTTATGCTCACCTACTTTTTCATGTGCTTTATTACTTTTATTAAAATGAAATTTGTACAAGATAAATATATTTTATATTTATATATATATAATATATATATATATATATATATATATATATATATATATATATATATATATATATCATTTATAGGTGTATGCTGTAATTGCATAAATATGTTTGCATATGTATGCATATATATACATATATTATATGTGTGTGTATATATATATATATATATATATATATATATATATATATATATATATATATATATATATATATATATATATATATCTTTCTCATTTATAGGTGTATAATGTATATGCATAGATATGTTTGTATATATATATATATATATATATATATATATATATATATATATATATATATATATATATATATATAAAGATGAAGATATATTCATATAAGAATGCACATTCACTCTGAGCTACATGTCATTCTAGTTACAGGGGCCTTATGATAATAAAATATTCCAAGAAAATTTATTAAGGAAAATATAAAGTATAATGATGCGTATTTACGATACTCAAATGATTTTACATATACAGCTTCCTTGAATATTTCATCCACAAAAATTATCCACTATTTACACTTTAAATTGTGTATGCGCTAATTAAAATATATTTTATTCCTTTTAATAGATCAAAATGACTTCATAAATTGGCATTAAGCTATAAATGTGAATATTAAATAGCACTATAAAGGGGCAGGTGGGTGATGGACACAGCAAGGGGGTAAAGAAATAATGTAACTAATCCAGCGGGGGCGTAGGAGAATTTTTCGGTGGGGGGAGGGGGGTGGTGGGGTTGGGCGGGGGGGGGGGGGGGGGTTGAAGTTTGAAAAGGTTCTGACGGTGGGGGTTCCGATAGATTGATTTCAAGTCCATGAACAGATTCCTGAATTCGACAGGTATATGCACAGTGGACTTGAAATGAACGTATATATCTTGATAGCTCGATTGGTAAAGTCATCTATGCAGGTATTGTTTCGGCTCAGGGCATAGGTTCGAATCCTTGCCTAGCCAGAAGCATTTATCCTAAAGGAGTTTTCAGTGGATATACATTACCAAAGGTAGGATTTGATTTTAGATTACATAGATTAAAGTCACAAGTGTTAATGATACATATTCATCATGAATAACCATTAGTTTAAAACTCGCTTATCAGCTATCATTATGGAGAAGGGTTGATTTCAAGTCCAAGAACAGATTCCCGAATTCGACAGGTGTATGCACAGTGTAATTGAAATGAGCTTATATCTCTCTTGATATCTCGATTGGTAAAGTTATTCATGCAGTCATTGTTTCGGCTTTGGGCATAAGGTCGAATCCTTGCCCAGCCAGAAGCATTCATCATTAATTAATATCCTGTGCATATACTGTACATTCCCAAGGGTAGAGGTCAGTTTTAAATGCCATTGTTGTTGATATTTACATGAATTAAAATCGCGATTGTTAGCGATATGTATGTATATATATATATATATATATATATATATATATATATATATATATATATATATATATATATAT
>NC_090733.1:152834493-152859493 GCF_036898095.1 Palaemon carinicauda
TATGACAATTTGTGGTCCCTATCAATATAAATATGCTAGAAAAAAAATATAGACTTACATAAATTTTTGTGTCCGTAATCCAAGATTGTCCAATTTTGCCTCGCCAAGAAAAAAGTGAGAAGTTTGCCTGTCCAATTTTGCCTGACCATGGTTTTGAAAACTGTCCAATTTTGCCTTACTATATGAATATGTAAATCAAACTTTGTATTCGAACACATAAATATACTTTTATGTATAAATATGCATATATGTAATCATAAAAATTCAAAATAAGACATGAGGGGTGCAGTAAAAGGGGTGTCTGCCCAAGGTGAACACCCTAAAAGTGAGTGACACCCTGAGAGTTACATTAAAAAAAAAAAAAGATTCTTTCTAGCTCGATGGTTATGATATGATTTTCAAAAAGTTATTTAATACTGGGGACACTCTTAAAGCTGTTGACACTTGGGGGGGGGGGGGGGTGAAACCTTCAAAATGATTGACCAAAACATGGTAACATCCTCGAGAGGGGTGTCAACCCAAATGCTAGAGATATCTAAAAAACTCTACTATATATATTGTTTCTTTAATAATTCACATATCCAAATGAAGATTTCAGGAATTGGAATTTAATATGTTTTCACTGTTCCTGCTAATTTCCATGTTGATAACTGTTATGTTGCCTTTTTGATATGGTGTTAAATGGAGCAACATTAGAGTGAACAGCATGATAGATACATCAAGGAGGGGCAAATCTGATCCCATAAACAATATTCGTCCTAAGTTGTAACTTTCCATTTTATTCTTATCATTGTTACCTCATACTATGAACGAGCCATCAAAGAGATACTTTTACCTACAAAAGAAAGGGATACAATCGAAGATTTAAGAAAAAAAAGATGAAATGAAGAAAAATAAAAGGAAAAACACAATGAGAGATAGACACATGACAAATCATGGAAATACAAAGTAACCAAATATCTCTCGATTCTTTAAGAAAAAATGTCTGCAAACACTAACGTAAATACAAAAAAAATCTAAATTGACCAGGATAATAAATAGCGATAATTGAACTGCTAGGATAGTCCCGATAATGAATGATAAGGATTTATTTATACCTAAAATAAAAGAAATAAAAAAGAAATTCAAATTATTTTGGAAGATATTAAGGATCGTCCATTATTTTGCATTGGTAGAGCAACAAAAGGGTTTTTAGAGGAAGAAGGAGGCTAAGTGACTCGCCTTGAGCTAGATGCTTGAAGCCACTGCCCACATATCATCATCATCATCTCCTCCCACACCTATTGACGCAAAGGGCCTCAATTAGATTTCGCTAGTCGTCTCTATCTTCAGCTTTTAATTCAATACTTCTCAAATCACAATATCTTACTTCATGCTTTATAGTCCTGAGTCTTCCAACTCTTCTTGTGCCTTGTGGAGGCCAGTTTAAAGTTTGGTGAACTAATGTCTCTTAGGGAGAACAAAGAGCATCCCCAAACCATCTCCATCTACCCCTCACCATGATCTCATCCACATGTGGCGCTCGAGTATCTCTCATAGTTTCATTTATAATCCTGTCCTGCCATTGAACACCCAATATTCTTTTGAGGGCTTTGTTCTCAAATCTACAAAATGAGTTTCATTAATATACCAAGATTCACGACCATACAGTAACACCGATCTCACTAAACTGATATATAGCCTGATTATTATATGTAATTTTAGGCGACCTGATTTCTAGATTTGACTTAACCTAGCCATTCTCTGATTTGCTTTTTTCAATCTTTCATTAAACTCAAATTCTAAAGCTCCTTTATTAGATATCATAGTTCCTAAATTTTTAGATAATTCTACCTCATCGATCCTTTATCCTTCCAAAGATATTTCATCTTCCATTGCATATTCCGTTCTCATCATCTGTCTTTCTTCTATTTATCTCGAGCCCAACCTCATGTGATTTTTCATGCATTCTGGTAAGCAAGCTTTCCAAGCCCTGTGGTGTTCTGCTACTTAGGACAGCGTCATCAGCATACTCTAGGTGTCCTAATTTTCTGTTACCAATACAGTCCAGTCCTTCTCCACCATTCCCAACCATAGGTAACAACACATTCCCCTAGAGTACTCCACTTTTCACTGGAAATTCGTTTGATAAGACGCCACTAATATTAACTTTGCATTTGCTATGCTTATGAACAGACAATTAAATTTACATATTTGAGAGGAACTCCATAATGTCGCAGGACTCTCCACAAAATTTGTCAGAGCACATAATCAAAAGCTTTTTCATAGCCCACATATACCATAAAAGTGGAATTCTATATTCTACATATTGCTGTACCAGATGTCTTAAATGAAAATTTGGTCAGTACAACTTCTACCTTTTCTAAATCCTGCTTGTTCATCTCTCAACTTTTCATCAACCTTTCTATCTAGTCTCTTTAGAATGAGCATTCTATATATTTTCATGACAGCTGACGTAAGTGTGATGCCTCTGTAATGATTACAATCAGTCAGATCTTTTTTTGTCATTTTCACCAGCAGTCTTAGCTCCCATACATAAGGCTTTGTCTCTTCACGCCACATTCTACAAAATAATCTTGTAGGTAATCTGGGTGTCACTTAATTTTCAGGCAATATCATCTCGGCAGTTATTCCTTCGTATCCAGGGGCTTTCCATCTTTTGAGTTTTTTTTTTTTAAGAATAGCTTCGACTTCAAACACACCTAATTCATTCATGGGCACATCAAGGTCTTCATCAGTTTCAGGTATATCAACCAAATTATTCCCTTCGTATTTCCTATTCAGGACCTCACTAAAGTGTTCAATCCAACGTTACTTTTCTTCATGTTCTTTTGTTATAACAGATCCATCTTTCTTTTTGATGGGTATATGCTTCTTTTTTCCGTAGAGATTTCATTAATAATTCCAAGAGCAATTCCTACAACAAATCCACTCCCTGAATTCATAGCTTTGTCAGCCTCATCTGCTTTCCTGTCTAAATATTCTCTCCAACCATTCCTGATATTTCTTTTGACCTCACTATCAATACTGAAATACTTGGCATGCTCTGCCTTGTAATTTTCATTACTTCCTCGAAAACTTTAAGAAATCAATTTCTGTCTTTATCTTCTTTTTATAGTATCCCGAGTATCATTTTGATATCCATGGTTTTCTCCTTGTAACTGCATGTCCCAAAACTTCGTCTCTTAAAGTCTCCTAAGACTGTAAATCGATTCCTACATTCAGTTACAAAGATTTCTGTGCTCATCCTCTAGAAGCTTAGTTGTATCAAACTTGGGTATTCTATCTGCATTTCTGTTGGGTTCTTTCAGTTTTAATATTTGTGTGGCAATGAGGAGCTTGTGATCACTACCATTAACTGCACCTCTATAGCTTGTTACATTTCCCAGAGTCCTCCTTCTCTCTTTATCAATGGCTATGTGATCTATTTGATATTTGTAATTGCCACATGGTGAAGTCCTTGTATATTTGTGGATCTCCTTGTGCTGGAAAGGAGTACCTCCAGTAACAAGATTGTTTGTTGAACAATAACTTATAAAATGTGCCCAATTTTCATTTGCAACTTCGCCAAGAACCTCAACACCCATCACATTTTCTTTCCATTGATTATTCCTTCCAACTTTAGCATTGAAGTCATTAATCACAATTTTCATATCTCTCTAGGTTCTCACCTATTATACTCTGCAGTTCTTCACAGTATTCATCTTTCCTTTCTTCAGGGGAATCATTTGATTCGCTTTGGAAGATGGAATCTTCGGGATCTTGAACCCTTCTGTGAAGCCTCTTCCCTTTTTTCCCGGCGGGCATGCTGTCATGCGTTTGCAGGGAGGGGAACGGGGCAATTTTAACCTGTCAAAAAGTTTTCACTCTTTTTGCCTCTCACGCGAGTGCGAAGGAGGGTACTGGAGCGTTGGCGCACAGGATGCTGCTGGTGCTCAGTTTCTGCTGAAGCACAGTTTTTGGTAAAGGCGCAGAAAAGCGCTGGCGCGCAGGAAACCAATGCGTAGGGTGAATATACAAATAGGCCAGACTATTTGGCCTCTATTTTGAGGTACCTTACCTCTACCATTAGAGGCTCTTTGACCTTTTATTTTGAGGTGCCATATTTCCAACATTAGAGGATATTTAAGCTCTATTTTGAGGTGCCATACCTTTAGTATTAAAGGCTCTATGACCTCTATTTTGAGGTACTATAATCTTAGCATTATATGTTCTTTGATCTCTTAATTTGAAGTGCTTTACCTCTAGCATTAAAGGCTCTTTGACCTCTATTTTGAGGCTCCTTACTTTTAGCATTAGAGGGTCTTTGACCTCCATTTTGAGGCTGCTTACTTTTAGCATTAGAGGCTCTTTGACCTCTATTTTGAGGCTCCTTACTTTGAGCATTAGAGGGTTTTTTTACCTCTATTTTGAGGCTCCTTACGTTTAGCATTAGAGGCTCTTTGACCTCTATTTTGAGACTGCTCACTTTTAGCATTAGAGTGTCTTTGACCTCTATTTTGAGGCTCCTTACTTTTAGCATTAGAGGGTCTTTGACCTCTATTTTGAGGCTCCTTACTTTTAGCATTAGAGGCTGTTTGACCTCTATTTTGAGGCTCCCTACTTTGAGCATTAGAGGGTCTTTGACCTCTATTTTGAGGCTCCTTACGTTTAGCATTAGAGGCTCTTTGACCTCTATTTTGAGACTGTTCACTTTTAGCATTAGAGTGTCTTTGACCTCTATTTTGAGGCTCCTTACTTTTAGCATTAGAGGGTCTTTGACCTCTATTTTGAGGCTCCTTACTTTGAGCATTAGAGGCTCTTTGACCTCTATTTTGAGACTGCTCACTTTTAGCATGAGAGTCTCTTTGACCTCTATTTTGAGGCTCCTTACTTTGAGCATTAGAGTCTCTTTGACTTCTATTTTGAGGCTCCTTACGTTTAGCATTAGAGGCTCTTTGACCTCTATTTTGAGGCTCCTTTCTTTTAGCATTAGAGGGTCTTTGACCTCTATTTTGAGGCTCCTTAGTTTAGCATTAGAGGGTCTTTGACCTCTATTTTAAGGTTCCTTTCTTTGAGCATTAAAGGCTCTCTGACCTCTATTTTGAGACTGCTCACTTTTAGCATTAGAGTCTCTTTGACCTCTATTTTGAGGCTCCTTACTTTTAGTATTAGAGGCTCTTTGACCTCTTATTCTAAGGGTCCTTACTTTCAGCATTAGAGGGTCTTTGACCTCTATTTTAATGTTCCTTACTTTTAGCATTAGAGTCTCATTGACCTCTATTTTGAGGCTCCTTTTAGCATTAGAGGGTCTTTTAACTTTAGCATTAGAGGGTCTTTGACCTTTATTTTGAGGCTCCTTGCGTTTAGCATTAGAGTCTCTTTGACCTCTATTTTGAGGCTCATTACTTTTAGCATTAGAGGGTCTTTGACCTCTATTTTAATGTTCCTTACTTTTAGCATTAGAGTCTCTTTGACCTCTATTTTGAGGCTCCTTGGGTTTAGCATTAGAGGTTCTTTGACCTCTATTTTGAGGCTCATTATTTTAGCTTTAGAGGATCTTTGACCTCTATTTTGAGGTTCCTTACTTTTAGCATTTGAGGGTCTTTGACCTCTATTTTGAGGCTCCTTGGGGTTAGCATTAGAGGTTCTTTGACCTCTATTTTGAGGCTCCTTACTTTTAGCATTATAGGGTCTTTGACCTCTATTTTGAGGCTGCTCACTTCTAGCATTAGAGTCTCTTTGACCTCTATTTTGAGGCTCTTTACTTTTAGCATTAGAGGCTCTTTGACCTTGGTTTTGAGGCTCCTTACATTTAACATTAGAGGCTCCTTGACCTATTTTGAGGCTCCTTTCTTTTAGCGTTAGAGGCTCTTTAACCTCTATTTTGAGGCTCCTTACTTTTAGCATTAGAGGGTCTTTGACCTCGATTTTGAGGTGCAGTATATCCTGCATTAGAGGGTCTTTGACCTCTATTTTGAGGCTCCTTACTTTTAGCATTAGAGGCTCTTTGACCTCTATTTTGAGGCTCCTTACTTTTAGCATTAGAGGGTCTTTGACCTCTAATTTGAGGCTCCATACTTATAGCATTAGAGGCTCTTTGACCTCTATTTTGAGGCTCCTTACTTTTAGCATTAGAGGGTCTTTGACCTCTATTTTGAGGCTCCTTACTTTTAGCATTAGAGGCTCTTTGACCTCTATTTTGAGGCTTCTTACGTTTACCATTAGAGGCTCTTTGGCCTCTATTTTGAGGCTCATTAATTTTAGCATTAGAGGCTCTTTGACCTCTATTTTGAGGCTCCTTACATTTAGCATTAGAGGCTCTTTGACCTATATTTTGAGTCTTCTTACGTTTAGCATTAGAGGGTCTTTGACCTCTGTTTTCTGGCTCCTTACTTTTAGTATTAGAGGTTCTTTGACCTCTATTTTGAGGCTCCTTACTTTTAGCATTAGAGGGTCTTTGACTTCTATTTTGAGGCTCCTTACTTTTAACATTAGAGGCTCTTTGACCTCTGTTTTGAGGCTCCTTACTTTAAGCATTAGAGGTTCTTTGACCTCTATTTTGAGGTGCTATACTCTAGCATTAGAGTTTCTTTGACCTTTATTTTAATCCCCTTACCTCTAACATTAAAAGCTCTTTGACCTTTATTTTTGGGTGCTTTATTTCTAGCACTAGAGGCTCTTTGAGACCTCTGTTTTAAGGCGACTAACCGCTAATAGTAGTGGTTATTTGACCTCAGTTTTTAGTCGACTAACCTCTATTATTAAAGGCTATTTTTTATACTTCTTCATATAAAGGCTTTCCTTCTCTATTCTCTTCTGTCTTTTGTAGTTTTCAAGATCTTCTTTGCTTAGTTCGCCAGTCTCCTTCGAGATTTCAAGAGACATTTCAGTGCTGTTTGTCTTCGGTTCGTCAGATTCCTCGGAGAAATAGATGGCTTTCATGTCTTTACCTATAAGGGCGATGGGTAAAGACATGGATGCCATTGATTTCTCGGCATACTAAAGTCAACGAAGAGCAACACAATATATTTACCAATGATGTTATTATGTTCTATCTTCAATGCCGAATTTTGAAGAAACACACGTCGCTCACCGCTCTGCACCAATGCAATCCAATTATATGACATCGTCGCTAAACCGCTTACATTATGATCTTCAAAGCTCGCCAACTTCGGCAGCACCTATCCAAACTATCTGTAGATGAAGGTGTTGCGAATAGCCTCCAGTTCATCCTGTAGCTGTAACAAAATTCTCTCAGTCAGTTACCTGTTCCGCCAGAACGCGAGCTCTGTGAGTAAAGTGAAATCCTCCTCCCAATGTTCATAGCGTAAACTTCCATAGGTACAGTACATACAGATCATGAGGTGTTGCAAGGTATGTTTAAAAAGAGAGAGAGAGAGAGAGAGAGAGAGAGAGAGAGAGAGAGAGAGAGAGAGAGAGAGATCAAGTCTTCAGAAGTCTTTGGGAATCCGGGGCGGAGCCGTTCAGAAATGCTGCGGGAAGATTCCGTTCTGGAGTCATTCAGAACTCTATGCTAAGTCTACGGCTATTTCTTCTGAAGTCATTTGGAGAGGAGATTCAGGAAGATTTTATTCCGAAATCGTTCAGAGATTTCTGGAATCATTCAGAATTCCATGCTAAGTCTATGGAAATTTCTTCTGAATCCTTTTGGAGATGCACGAAGGTTTTCTCCCGAAGCCGTTTAGGACTCGCGAAAAATTCTCTTTTTTTCTCTGGTTTCAATAGGGCCTAATAATAATAATGATAATAATAATATTAGTTGTAGTAGTAGTAGTAGTAGTAGTAGTAGTAGTAGTAGTAATGATACTACTACTACTACTACTACTACTACTACTACTACTACTACTAATAATAATAATAATAATAATGATGATGATGATACATTACGTGATTTGATTTAAAGCTCCGTGAAGATTCCGTTCTGGACTCATTCAGAATTCTATGCTAAGTCTACGGCTATTTCTTCTGAAGACATTTGGAGATTCAGGGTTTTCTTTCGAAGTCGTTCAGATTCACGTCTGGAATCAATCAGAATTCCATGCTAAGTCTATGGTAATTTCTTCTGAAGCCATTCGGAGAACCACGATTTTCATCCGAAGCCATCTAGAACTCGTGAAAAATTATCTTTTTCTCTGGTTTCAATAGGCCCTAATAACTCATATTATTGATAATAATAATAATGATAATAATAGTAGTAGTAACAACAACAACAACAACAACAACAACAACAACAACAACAACAATAATAATAATAATAATTATTATTATTATTATTATTATTATTATTATTATTATTATTATAATAATAATAATAATAATGAACCGTGATTTGGAGATCGACGAAGATTTTCTTCCGAAGCCGTTTAGGACTCGCGAAAAATTCTCTTTTTCTCTGGTTTCAATAGGCCCTAATAATAATAATAAAAATAATAATAATAATAATGATAATAATAATAATAATAATAATAATAATAATAATAATAATAATAATAATAATAATAATAATAATAATAATTTTTGTAAGTAACAATTTGCTACCTACAGCTCTCCATTTGGTTAATGTCTTTTCTGCTCTTGTTGTCATCATCATTATTCCTACCCCTTCCCCTTCTAACTCCATATGTTCCTTAGGGCCAAGATATCCAAACTATATTTCCTAAATTTATTTTCTACTAGCTGTAACTTCCCAGTCTGATTCATGGTTCTAACATTTCAATTACCAATTTTCAATTTTTCTTTAGTATTTACAAACCGGGAGTTTCTTAGCAACCCACTACGGCCGGGACTGGGGGCAATTCTTTCATTTTCGCTTTCCATAGACTGACTAAATCCATAGAGGATTCATAGGCTAAATTCATCAAAGAATAACCAGTTTTTTAGTGATGCGCAGCGCTTATCTACATAAGGAAAGTGACCCCTGCCGGTCCATACTAATTCCAGTAAGATTAACTGCCGGGCATTAGAAGTAGAGGAGTATCCAGAGCACCAAACGGATACATACTTTTTTCAAATTACAGATGGAATTAATGGTCCTTTATTTATGGAACCTATGCCTGAAAGAGAATGTTTAGTGCCATATTTAAAAGAACTGAAGCTGTTTTTTGAGCATTCGGTTGAATTAGAAAGACCCGTCATATATTCAAGCATTTAAATTGTCACGTATATGGCTATAGTATATATTGAATTGTTCACCTTTATTTCCAATTTTGTACTTGTCCCTATTTTCTTATTAGTAATAGGTTTGATTATCATTTTCTATGAATAGAAAACTTTTTCTTTTTTATTTTCTTATAAATCAATATGATTTTCTATTGAAATAAATGATAGAAAATATTTTCAAAGAACTATCATTTATCTATATTTCTAGTTAAAATTATTAAGAATATATATATATATATATATATATATATATATATATATATATATATAGATAGATAGATAGATAGATAGATAGATAGATAGATAGATAGCTTACAAAATCTATTACTTGATAACTTAACATTATGAATTGATGTTTCTTTTGAATTAAGTGTCCAAAATTGCCTTACCATTTTCCAAGGCGAGGCAAAATTGGTTACTAGATATTCCATATTTTTTTAATAATTTTTTATTTTAAACCTTCCTTTAGCATCATCCACTAATTTGTTTTTAGAAAAAATAATTTCATGTATTATTTCTGAGAAACCCTAAAATGAAGGTGAGGCAATTATTGGACACCCATATTCAACAATTTATGTAGGGGTACTTAATACTTTTTAAAAACCAGACATACTAATATTTATAAAGTAGAAGGATGGGCAATTTCTAATAGTATTATAGTTTTCGAAAATTATAAATAGTTTTAGAGATATTGTATCTGTCCAATATTTGCCTTACTTGTCCAGGATTGCCTCTGTACAAAATTGCCTTACTCTATTGTATTTCATCTGAAAAAAAAAATATCCCCTATTAACACTTTGAATGTTGTATGCGTTAATTGAAATATATTTTATTCCTTTTAAGAGATGAAAATGACTTCATAAATTGTCATTAAGCTATAAATGTGAATATTAAATATCACCATATAGGGGCGGGTGGGTGATGGACACAGCAAGGGGGTAAAGAAATAATGTAACTAATCCAGCAGGGGCGTAGGGGAATTTTTTCCGGTTGGGGGAGGGGGGGGGGGTGTGGCTGAAGTTTGAAAAGGTTCTGACGTTGGGGGTTCTGATAGATTGATCTCAAGTCTATGAACATATTCCTGAATTCGACAGGTATATGCACAGTGGACTTGAAATGAACGTATATATCTTGATAGCTCGATTGGTAAAGTCATTTATGCAGGTATTGTTTCGACTCAGGGAATAGGTTCGAATCCTTGCCTAGCCAGAAGCATTTATCCTAAAGGAGTTTTCAGTGGATATACATTACTAAAGGTAGGATTTGATTTCAAATTACCTAGATTAAAGTCACAAGTGTTAACGATACATATTCATCATGAATAACCATGTGTTTAAAACTCGCTTATCAGCTATCATTATGGAAAAGGGTTGATTTCAAGTCTAAGAACAGATTCCCGAATTCGACAGGTGTATGCACAGTGTAATTGAAATGAGCTTATATCTCTCTTGATATCTCGATTGGTAAAGTTATTCATGCAGTCATTGTTTCGGCTTTGGGCATAAGGTCGAATCCTTGCCCAGCCAGAAGCATTCATCATTAATTAATATCCTGTGCATATACTGTACATTCCCAAGGGTAGAGGTCAGTTTTAAATGCCATTGTTGTTGATATTTACATGAATTAAAATCGCGATTGTTAGTGATATGTATGTGTATATATATACATACATATATATATATATATATATATATATATATATATATATATATATATATATATATATATATATTATGTGTGTATGTGTGTGTGTTAGAGAGAGAGAGAGAGAGAGAGAGAGAGAGAGAGAGAGAGAGAGAGAGAGAGAGAGAGAGAGAGAGAGAGAATCAAATAACTTCTGCTGTAAAATCAAAATCTCCCAGACTTTTAATCGAAATATTTAAGGCAGCCAGAGAAAATAAAGAAAAAAGAGAAAAGAACCTACACACTGAGCATCCTACATCCGACGGAGTAACCGGCATAAGCATAGAAAGAGAGAACTCATCTCCCTGGAAAATGGAGGTCATTAGGGCTTTCAGAAGCAAAATTAAACTTCCGACAAAATATCCGAGAAATCTGGGAAATTTAGAATTAATCTTTGACGAAAAAAAAAATATCCTGGATATCAAGTCACTTTTTTAAAAGAGATAGGATTCTTACATTCAGGAATCATATATGAAAAAGTAGGTTTTTTTCTGTAATTTGACGGAATTTATCAAGAAATGAGTCATATGTTTGGATAATATAACATAGGGAAGTTTTGTTTTGGTATTTTGCAAATCTAAAAAAAGATGTTATTAAATACCCTTGATAGTAATTATTTTTAGCAGTGGAATTGTTTTAGATTTTCTGGAGGAAATTATATATATTAAGTTTAATCATAGCAAAATATTTTTAAACTATTTGCATACTGATCGAGGATGAATTCAATTAGCAAACAATTTAATTATCATTTGTCCCTTCTTTGGCGTCGTCCCAAATATATGTAATCGGGAAAAAGCCTTAAAAAAAAGATATATTTCCTCCAAATGATCGATTTATGACGTTAAGGTAAAGAGCGAAACGAATAATTTTCCACCATTAACAACTATCTCTGGGGAAAAAATGTAGCAGTTGAAAGGAGAAACGCGAATTGCCCTAATCCCCACCTACATAACGTATAACAACGACCAGGTCAACTCCAGCCTGATCCAAAAGCTTAATGAAGATTGCTTACCCGAGAAGGCTCTATTGTTCTCAACGATTTAATCGCTTTGAAAGAGAAGGAAATTAGTTGCAACTTGTTGAGGCTGAAGTGAAAACTTACGAAGCTTCGCAAGTCAGCTTCTCAGCCCGGCAGAGATCAGAAGGTAATCCCAGGCAATGAGGAGGATTAATGCATTCGCTGCTTTGTGAGGGATGCTTGATCTTGTAGCAGAAAAATCCTGAAGGATTTTAAACGAAGTCGGATTTGGGTGAAGTAAACACTGTTTTGAGGACAAAATCAAGACGGGATTAATAACAGCAGGAGAGAATTTTGCCTTTGGAATTTGAGTTAACGAATATTCCTTGTCATAATATCATTGCTATATTTTTAAACAATAATTCCTATGGCAAGCATTTAAATGAATTATGAGGAGCATAATAAACCCCCCAAAATTAGAAATCCTATTATTTGAGTTCACTTAATTTGAATAAACTTGAGCTTTTTCATTAAAGAGGACAAGAAATTCTTTTGGTGTGATAATTTGTCTGTGCCATGAACTAGTCTCCTTTTTATACATTTCATCTTCTTACTGTAAAAGGACCGGCTAATGATCCAGTCGTTTACTGTAATTCAGTGTTGGTGAATCCTGTCCCTGGTCGTCTATTAGAAAATGATTGTTTTTTGGAAAATAGTCGTTAATTGGAGAATGGTCGTTAATTGGAAAATAGTCGTTAATTGGAAAATTGTCGTTAATTAGAAGAGGATCGTTAGCTGGAAAATGATTGTTAATTGGTAAATAGTCGTTAATTGGAGAATGATCGTTAATAGGTAAACAGTTGTTAATTGTAAAACAGTTGTCAATTGGAAAATGATCATTAATTGGTAAATAGTCGTTAATTGAAAAATAGCCGATAATTGGAAGATGATCATTAATGGGAAAATTATCATTAATTAGAAAATGGTCATAAATTATATCATTATCTTTAATAGGAAAATGACCGCTACTCGTTATCCTGTATCGATTACTATTTGTGATCCGTTCCCAAGAAAGAGCCCGTGCTGATAAAGAATTATTATTATTATTATTATTATTATTATTATTATTATTATTATTTGCTAAGCTACAACCCTAATTGGAAAAGTATGATGCTATAAGCCCAGGGGCCCCAACAGGGAAAATAGCCCAGTAAGGAAAGGAAAGAAGGAAAAAGTAAATATTTCAAGAACAGCAACAACACTAAAATAAATACTTCCTATATAAACTATAAAAACTGTAACAAAACGAGCCAGGAAGGCAGTCTTTGTCCTTCAGTTGTTCGTATGATGCTCTGACGTACTGACCAGGCTAAAGTATTTGGACCTCTTGATTCTCCACTATGGATTAAGGGGTTGGCCTGTTGGATTCTGATTGGCCCATGATGGCCTAGCCTGACCCAGGTCCTTAATTATTCCTTTAATGGCATACCTTTCCCATTCGCATAAAGATAAAATTTGGTATTATTATTATTATTATTATTATTATTATTATTATTATTATTACTATTATTATTATTATTATTATTATTATTATTATTATTATTATTATTATTATTATTATTATAGTTGCTGCTCTTGTTGTTGTTGTTGTTGTTTCATATTCACTTCTCTTCCAACCATTTTCTTTCGAAAATATTGTGGTAGATCATCGCTATCTTCTCTCCTTCCTTCGTGAAATGTGAAACCGAAAGGTGATACACTGATGAAGAAATAAATACGACATAAAAGCCAAGAGGAAGGAGAAGAATTTTGCGAGTTTTCCCTTTCTTATTATCATTTATGGAGGCGGGCTCCGAGAAAGCTTCCCAGCCAGACGCTAATGGTTTTGGATAACATTTGACTTGCAAATAGAAAACACCTATTCGGGTTCTGAGAGGCTGATGGCATGGAAGGATACACGAGGAGGAGACTAAGAATAAGAAGGAAGAAAAAAATTCTCATAAATGGTAATTCGAGGAGAGTAGAATTAATGCTACAAAGAGGGTACGAAAATTAGATTCTTCCTCAGACTGACACAGAAATAGAAATCCCAAAGAATTTATCGTCGGTACAATTAAGGAAGGAACAAATAAGGATAGCGATTGATGAAAGGCAAGACAAATTTTACAATACAAAGGAGAAAAGGGAAAATAAATTGCATATGCAAATCAAGACTTCTATAGAATTTCATCAGAATTTTTCCTTGGGAAATGGTATTGCAACCTGAAGAAAAAAGTGTACACCTTTTTTACAAATCCTTCTATAGGTGCATCAGCGTTTACCATTTTAATGGATAATTTGACAGTGGCATATAAATGACCTTTAATCAATATGTATTCAAATTTTCGGTAGAGGAGACTGCAATAGATTGTCGTGAAAATCCCTCAATGGTACAATTCAATTGTTAAGTGTACACGTGAACTAATTTATTCAATGATATATGCCATATATTATTTCAAAGTAAAGGAATGTGTACAGTATGTTTCTATAATATTTCCTAAATATACATATATATATTTTTTTTTTGTATAGGAAAAGTTGAACATAATAAATTAACTCCCAAATATATGTAAATGGGAAATGGCCTTAAAAAAAGATATACAGTATGTTTCCTCCAAATGATTGACTTATGACGTTAAGGTAAAAAGCAAAACGAATAATTTTCACCATTAACAAATATCTGAGGAAAAATGTAGCAGTTGAAAGGAGAAACGCGAATTGCCCTAATCCCCACCTACATAGCGTATAACAACGACCAGGTCAACTCCAGCCTGATCCTAAAGCTTAATGAAGATTGCTTACCCGAGAAGGCTCTATTGTTCTCAACGATTTAATCGCTTTGAAAGAGAAGGAAATTAGTTGCAACTTGTTGAGGCTGAAGTGAAAACTTACGAAGCTTCGCAAGTCAGCTTCTCAGCCCGGCAGAGATCAGATGGTAATCCCAGGCAATGAGGAGGATTAATGCATTCGCTGCTTTGTGAGGGACGCTTGATCTCGTAGCAGAAAAATCCTGAAGGATTTTAAACGAAGTCGGATTTGGGCGAAGTAAACACTTGTTTTGAGGATAAAATCAAGACGGGATTAATCACAGCAGGAGAGAATTTTGCCTTTGGAATTTGAGTTAACGAATATTCCTTGTCATAGTATCATTGCTATATTTTTAAACAATAATTCCTATGGCAAGCATTTAAATAAATTATGAGGAGCAAAAAACCTCCCAAAATTAGAAATCCTAGTTTTCAAGTTCATTTAATTTGAATAAACTTAATCTTTTCATTAAAGAGGATAAGAAATTATTTTGGTGTGAAATTTTTTTCAATGCCATGAACTAGTCACCTTTTTATACATTTCATCTTCTTACTATAAAAGGACCGGCTAATGATCCAGTCGTTTACTGCAATTCGGTGTTGGTGAATCCTGTCCCTAGTCGTCTATTAGAAAATGATTGTTAATTGGAAAATTGTTGTTAATTGGAGGATGATAGTTCATAGGTAAATAGTCGTTAACTGGAAGATGCTTGTTGATTGGTAAATAGTCGTTAATTGGAAGATGATCGTTGATTAGAGAATGATCATTAGTTAGAAAATGTTCATAGATTATATAATTATCGTTAATTGGAAAATGACCGTTACTTGTTATCCTGTATCGATTACTTTTTGTGATCTGTTCCCCAAGAAAGAGCCAGTGCTGATAGAGACTGTAATTAAACAATGCTATGACGTACTGACCAGGTTAAAATATGTGGACCTCTCGACTTCACTATGGATTAAGGAGTTGGCCTGTTTGATTCTGATTGCCCCATGGTTGCCTAGCCCGACCCAGGTCCCTAATTAGTCCTTTAATGGCACATCTTTGCCATTCCCATACATGTAGCAGCAGTAGGGAATTCAACGTTATGAAGCTTCATATGTGGTGGGTAACGGGGGAGGGTGGGCTGTGGCACCCTAGCAGTACCAGACGAACTCGGTTGAATCCTTCGTCAGGCTGAGAGGAACGTAGTGAGGAAAGGTCCTTTTTTTTCATTTGTTTGAGGTCAGCTACCCCCAAAATTGGGGGAAGTTCCTTGGAATATGCATGTATGTATTATTATAGTTGTAGTTGTTGTTTCGTATTTACTTCCCTCCTGACCATTTTCTTTCGAAAATATTGTGGTAGATTCTCGCTATCTTCTCTCCTTCCTTCGTGAAATGTGAAACCGAAAGGTGATACACTGATGAAGAAATAAATACGCCATAAAAGCCAAGAGGAAGGAGAAGAATTTTGCGAGTTTTTCCTTTCTTATTATCATTTATGGAGGCGGGCTCCGAGAAAGCTTCCCAGCCAGACGCTAATGGTTTTGGATAACATTTGACTTGCAAATAGAAAACACCTATTCGGGTTCTGAGAGGCTGATGGCATGGAAGGATACACGAGGAGGAGACTAAGAATAAGAAGGAAGAGAAAAATGCTCATAAATGGTAATTCGAGGAGAGTAGAATTAATGCTACAAAGAGGGTACGAAAATTAGATTCTTCCTCAGACTGATACAGAAATAGAAATCCCAAAGAACTTATCGTCGGTACAATTAAGGAAGGAACAAATAAGGATAGCGATTGATGAAAGGAGAAACAAATTTTACAATAACAAGGAGAAAAAGGAAAATAAATCGCATATGCAAATCAAGACTTCTATAGAATTTATTCAGAATTTTTCTTGAGGAAATAGTATTGCAACCTGAAGAAAAAAAGTGGAAATCATTTTCACATTTCCTTCTATAGATGTATCAGCGTTTACCATTTTAATGGATGCTTTGACAGGGACATATAAATGACCTATGATCAATATGTATTCAAATTTTCGGTAGAGGAGACTGCAATAGATTGTCGTGTAAATCCCTCAATGGTACAATTCAATTGTTTGGTATACACGTGAACTTATTGATTCTATGATATATGCCATGTATTATTTCAAAGTAAAAGAATGTGTACAGTATGATTCTATAATTTTATAATCTACGAAAACCTAAATATATATAATTTTTTTTTTTGTATAGGAAAAGTTAAATATAATAAATTCACTCCCTTAGCATATTAAATCGGACAGTAAGTAGAGATATGTGGGCAATGACACTATGAATGATGAAGACAAAGAATATTAATTGATTATTTGTAATCAATATCAATATATCGTAAATGATATAGGTCAAGATAAAATTTCACCATAAAACCATAAAATCTAGTCATCTTTTTTTTTCTTTTTTTTCTTCTTTTCTTTGCTCATTCACTAGATAAATTAATTAGACCAAAGTGCTTAAAAATGTTATAGTCTGACAACCTCCAGAAAAATACCACTGAATTCATATGGGTAGTCTTGGCTTACTCAATAATCTCTGTACCATGGTCTTCCATTTTCTTTTAGGGTACACTTGGGCACACTGTTCTATCTTATTTCTCTTTCTTTTACATTTTCTGTAGTTTATGTATGGAAGATTTATTTCAATATTGTTACTGTTCTTAGAATGTTTTATTTTGATTTCTCATCACTTTTCTTGTAGTTTATCTATTTCCATATTTCTTTTCCTCCCTGGGCTATTTCCCCTGTTGAAGCTCCTGCTCTTTCAACTAGGGTTGTAGCTTACCAAGTAATAATAATAATAATAATAATAATAATAATAATAATAATAATAATAATAATAGTGAAAATGTTACGAAATCCACAGTCACAAATACTAATCACCAGAATATCGGAATAGAATCAGCTAAGAAGAGTAATTCAGTGTGCTAGAAAATCCTTTGGAGCTCATTTGCCGTTGTAATTAATGTCTGGATTAAATGGGATTCATTAATCTTTGGGACCCCTAAGCCATTAAATACTTTCTATTTATTATAAATTGAGCCATATTGAAGGAGGATTTAAGTAGATTGTGATTCAGTCAATGCAATAGAGTTATATAGTCGTGCATTATAAAAAAAAAAAAAAATTGCATTTATGCTAACCTACTTTTTCATTTGCTTATTTTTTTTTATTAAAGTGAAATTTGTACAAGACATATATCTTTTTAATATATATATATATATATATATTTATATATATATATATATATATATATATATATATATATATATATATATATATATATATATATAGATAGATATATATATATATATATATATATATATATATACATACACACATATATATATATGTGTGTATATATATATATATATATATATATATATATATATATATATATATATATATATATATATATATATATATATATATATATATATAGATAAAGATATATTCATATAAAAATACACATTTACTCTGGGCCACAGGTCATTCTAGTTACAGGGGCCTTATGATACTGCTGAAATATAATAAGGACGCTAAAGAATTAAAATATTCCAGGAAAATTTATTATTGAAAATATAAAGTATAATGATGCGTATTTACGATACTCAAATGATTTTACATATACAGCTTCCTTGAATATTTCATCCACAAAAATTATCCACTATTTACACTTTAAATGGTGTATGCGCTTATTGAAATATATTTTATTCCTTTTAATAGATTAAAATGACTTCATAAATTGGCATTAAGCTATAATTGTCAATATTAAATAGCACTATATACGGGGCGGGTGGGTGATGGACACAGCAAGGAGGTAACGAAAAAATGTAACTAATCCGGCAGGGGCTTAGGAGAATTTTTTCGTGGGAGGGGGGGGGGGGGCTGAAGTTTGCAAAGGTTCTTATGGTGGGGGTTCTGATAGATTGATTTCAAGTCTATGAACAGATTCCTGAATTCGACAGGTATAGGCACAGTGGACTTGAAATGAGCTTATATCTCTCTTGATATCTCGATTGGTAAAGTTATTCATGCAGTCATTGTTTCGGCTTTGGGCATAAATTCGAATCATTGCCCATCCAGAAGCATTCATCATAAATTAATTTCCTGTGTATATACTGTACATTCCCAAGGGTAGAGGTCAATTTTAAATGCTATTGTTGTTGATTGATATTTTCATTCATTAAAATTGCGATTGTAAGTGATATGTATATATATGTGTATATATATATATATATATATATATATATATATATATATATATATATATATATATATATATGTGTGTGTGTGTGTGTGTGTGTGTGCGTGTGTGTGTTAGAGAGAGAGAGAGAGAGAGAGAGAGAGAGAGAGAGAGAGAGAGAGAGAGAGAGAGAGAGAGAGAAGAATCTAATAACTTTTGCTGTAAAAGCAAAATCTCCCAGTCTTTTAATCGAAATACGTGAGGCAGCCAGAGAAAAAAAAAAAAACTACACACTGAGCATCCGACATCCGACGGAATGACCAGCATAAGCATAGAAAGAGAGAACTCATCACCGTCGAAAATGGAGGTCATTAGGGCTTTTCACCCGAGCAAAATTAAACTTTGGACGAAATATCCCGGAAATCTGGGAAATTTAGAATTAAACTTTGACGAAAAAAAAAAATATCCTGGATATCAAGTCTTTTTTTTTTCTTAAAAGAGATGGGATTCATATATACAGAAACTATTTATGAAAAAGTGGGTTTTTATCTGTATATTTTGACGGAAATTTATCAAGAAATGTTTTTTCATGTTTGGATAATATAACATAGGGAAGTTTTGTTTTGGTATTTTACAAATATTTAGAAAAATGTTGCTAATTATCCTTGATAATAATTTTTTTATCAGAAGATGGAATATAAAAAATGTATTAAACTTAAACCAGAGCATAATACTTTTAAAATATTTGAATATTGATCGAGGCTCAATATAATTGGCAAACATTTTCATTATAATATATCCCTTCCTTGGCATCGTACCAAATATATGTAAAATGAATATAGCATTTTAAATTAGATATATTTCCTCCAAATGATCGATTTACGACGTTAAGACAAAGAGCGAAACGAATAGTTTTCCACCATTAATAAATACTTCTGGAAAAAATATAGCACTTTAAAAGGAGAAACGCGAATTGCCCTAATCCCCACCTACATAGCGTATAACAACGACCAGGTCAACTCCAGCCTGATCCAAAAGCTTGATGAAGATTGCTTACCCGAGAAGGCTCTATTGTTCTCAACGATTTAATCGCTTTGAAAGAGAAGGAAATTAGTTGCAACTTGTTGAGGCTGAAGTGAAAACTTACGAAGCTTCGCAAGT
Organism: Palaemon carinicauda; assembly: GCF_036898095.1. Classification (NCBI taxonomy): domain Eukaryota; kingdom Metazoa; phylum Arthropoda; class Malacostraca; order Decapoda; family Palaemonidae; genus Palaemon; species Palaemon carinicauda. The sequence continues at coordinate 152,854,515 of NC_090733.1, forward strand.
CAGCTTCTCAGCCCGGCAGAGATCAGATGGTAATCCCAGGCAATGAGGAGGATTAATGCATTCGCTGCTTTGTGAGGGACGCTTGATCTTGTAGCAGAAAAATCCTGAAGGATTTTAAACGAAGTCGGATTTGGGCGAAGTAAACACTGCTTTGAGGACAAAATCAAGACAGGTTTGTTAACAACTGGAGAACTTTTCACTATGGAGTTTGAGTTAACGAATATTCCTTGTCATAATATCATCGCTATATTTTTAAACAATAATTCTTATGGAGAGAGAGAGAGAGAGAGAGAGAGAGAGAGAGAGAGAGAGAGAGAGAGAGAGAGAGAGAGAGAGAGAGAGAGAGAGAGAGAGGAATCATCTTAAAACTTTTGCTGTAAAAGCAAAATCTCCCAGACTTTTAATAGAAATATTTGAGGGAACCAGGGGAAAAAAAAAGAAAAAAGCAAAAATAAACTACACACTGAGCATCCGACATCCGACGGAATGACCGGCATAAGCATAGAAAGAGAGAACTCATCTCCGTCGAAAATGGAGGTCATTAGGGCTTTTCACCCGAGCAAAATTAAACTTTGGACGAAATATCCCGGAAATCTGGGAAATTTAGAATTAAACTTTGACGAAAAAAAAAATATCCTGGATATCAAGTCACTTTTAAAAGAGAAATGATTCTTATATTCAGGAATCATTTATGAAAAAGCAGGTTTTTTTCTGTGTAATGTGACGGAATTTACCAAGAAAGGAGTCATATATTTGGATAATATAACATAGGGAAGTTTTGTTTTGGTATTTTGCAACTCTATAAAAAGATGTTTTTAATTACCCTTGATAGTAATTATTTTTAGCAGTGGAATTGTTTTAAATTTTCTGGAGGAAATTAAATATGTATTAAGTTTAACCATAGCAAAATGTTTTTAAACCATTTGAATACTGATCGAGGATGAATTCAATTAGCAAACAATTTCATTATCATTTGTCACTTCCTTGACGTGGTCCCAAATATATGTAAACGGGAAATAGCCTTAAAAAAAGATATGTTTCCTCCAAACGATCGACTTATGACGGTAAGGTAAAAAGTGAAACGAATAATTTTCCACCAGGGAAAAAATGTAGCAGTTGAAAAGAGAAACGAGAATTGCCCTAATCCCCACCTGCATAGCGTATAACGGCCACCAGGTCAACTCCGGCCTAATCCAAAAGCTTGATGAAGATTGCTTACCCGAGAAGGCTCTATTGTTTTCAACGATTTAATCGCTTTGAAAGAGAAGGAAATTAGTTGCAACTTGTTGAGGCGGAAGTGAAAACTTACGAAGCTTCGCAAGTCAGCTTCTCAGCCCGCCAGAGATCAGAAGGTAATCCCAGGCAATGAGGAGGATTAATGCATTCGCTGCTTTGTGAGGGACGCTTGATCTTGTAGCTGAAAAATCTTGAAGGATTTTAAACGAAGTCGGATTTGGGCGAAGTAAACACTGTTTTGAGGACAAAATCAAGACGGGATTAATCACAGCAGGAGAGAATTTTGACTTTGGAATTTGAGTTAATGAATGTTCCTAGTCATAATATCATTGCTATATTTTTAAACAATAATTCCCATAGCTAGCATTCAAAGGAATTATAAGGAGCATAATAAAACCACAAAAATTTGAAATGCTAGTTTTCAAGTTCATTTAATTTGAATAAACTTGAGATTTCATTAAAGAGGACAAGAAATTCTTTTTGTGTGATAATTTTTCTATGCTATGTACTAGTCTCCTTTTTATACATTCCATCTTCTTACTATAAAAGGACCGGATAATGATCCAATCGTTCACTGCAATTGAGTGCTGGCGAATCATGCCCCGGGTCGTCTAATAGAGAATGATTATTAATTGGAAAATAGTTGTTAATTGGAAAATGGTCGTTAATTGGAAAATGGCCGTCAATTGGAAGATGATCGTTAGCTGGAAAATGATTGTTAATTGGTAAATAGTTGTTAATTGGAGAATGATCGTTAATTGGAAAATGATTGTTTATTGGAAAATGATCGTTAGCTGGAAAATTATTGTTAATTGGTAAATAGTTGTTAATTGGAGAATGATCGTTAATTGGAAAATGATCGTTGATAGGTAAACATTTGTTAATTCTAAAATAATTGTCAATTGGAAAATGATCATTATTTGGTAAATAGTCGTTAATTGGAAAATAGTCGTTAATTGGAAGATGATTATTGATTGGTAAATAATCGTTAACTGAAAAATAGCCGTTAATTGGAAGATGTTCATTAATCGGAAAATTATCATTAATTAGAAAATGGTCATAAATTATATAATTATCGTTAACTGGAAAATACCCGCTACTCGTTATCCTGTATCGATTACTATTTGTGATCTGTTCCCCAAGAAAGAGCCCGTGCTGATAAAGAATTATTATTATCATTATTATTATTATTATTATTATTATTATTATTATTATTTGCTAAGCTACAACCCTAATTGGAAAAGTAGGATGCTATAAGCTAGGGGCCCCAACAGGGAAAATAGCCCAGTAAAGAAAGAAGTAAAAAGTAAATATTTCAAGAACAGCAACAACACTAAAATAAAATACTTCCTATATAAACTATAAAAACTGAACAAAACGAGCCAGGAAGCCAGTCTTTGTCATTCAGTTGTTCGTATGATGCTCTGACGTACTGACCAAGCTAAAGTATTTGGATCTCTCGACTCTCCACTGTGGATTAAGGGGTTGGTCTGTTGGATTCTGATTGGCCCATGGTGGCCTAGCCTGACCCAGGTCCTTAATTATTCCTTTAATGGCACACCTTTCCCATTCCCATAAAGATAAAATTAGGTATTATTATTATTATTATTATTATTATTATTGTTATTATTATTATTACTATAGTTGCTGCTGTTGTTTTTGTTGTTGTTGTTGTTATTGTTATTTCATATTCACTTCCCTTCTAACTATTTTCTTTCGAAAATATTGTGGTAGATCCTCGCTATCTTCTCTCCTTCCTTCGTGAAATGTGAAACCGAAAGGTGATACACTGATGAAGAAATAAATACGACATAAAAGCCAAGAGGAAGGAGAAGAATTTTGCGAGTTTTCCCTTTCTTCTTATCATTTATGGAGGCGGGCTCCGAGAAAGCTTCCCAGCCAGACGCTAATGGTTTTGGATAACATTTGACTTGCAAATAGAAAACACCTTTTCGGGTTCTGAGAGGCTGATGGCATGGAAGGATACACGAGGAGGAGACTAAGAATAAGAAGGAAGAGAAAAATGCTCATAAATGGTAATTCGGACAGAGTAGAATTAATGCTACAAAGAGGGTACGAAAATTAGATTCTTCCTCAGACTGACACAGAAATAGAAATCCCAAAGAATTTATCGTCGGTACAGTTAAGGAAGGAACAAATAAGGATAGCGATTGATGAAAGGAGAAACAAATTTTACTATAACAAGGAGAAAAGGGAAAATAAATTGCATATGCAAATCAAGACTTTTATAGAATTCATCAGAATTTTCCTTGGGGAAATAGTATTGCATTCTGAAGAAAAAAAGTGGAAACCTTTTTTACATATCCTTCTATAGGTGTATCAGCGTTTACCATTTTAATGGATACTTTGACAGTGGCATATAAATGACCTATAATCAATATGTATTAAAATTTTCGGTAGAGGAGACTGCAATAGATTGTCGTGTAAATTTCTTAATGGTACAATTCAATTGTTAAGTGTACACGTGAACTAATTGATTCTATGATATATGCCATGTATTATTTCAAAGTAAAGGAATGTGTACAGTATGATTCTATAATTTTATAATCTACGAAAACCTAAATATATATATATATATATATATATATATATATAATATATATATTGTATATATATATAAATTTATATATATATATATATATATATATATATATATATATATATATATAAATATCTTGTATAGGAAAAGTTAAATATAATAAATTCACACCCTTGGCATATTAAATAGGACAGTAAGTAAAGATATGTGGGTAATAACACTATGAATGATGAAGACAAAGAATATTAATTGATTATTTGTTATCAATATCAATATATCGTAAATGATATAGGTCAACATAAAAATTTCACGATAAAACGATAAAATTCAATCATCTTTTTTTTTTCTTTTCTTTGCTTATTCACTAAATAAATTGATTAGACCAAAATGTTATAGTCTGATAACCTTCAGAAAAATACCACTGAATTCATATGGATAGTCTTGGCTTGCTCAATAACCTGTGTACCATGGTCTTCCATTGTCTTTTAGGGTACACTTGGGCACACTGTTCTCTCTTATTTCTCTTCCTCGTGTTTTTTTACATTTTCTGTAGTTTATGTGAGGAAGATTTATTTCAATATTGTTACTGTTCTTAGAATGTTTTATTTTGATTGTTCATCACTTCTCTTGTAGTTTATCTATTTCCTTATTTCCTTTCCTCCCTAGGCTCTTTCCCCTGTTGGAGCTCCTGCTTTTTCAACTAGGGTTGTAGCTTACCAAGTAATAATGATAATAATAATAATAATAATAATAATAATAATAATAATAATAATAATAATAATAATAATAGTGAAAATGTTACGTAATCCACAGCCACAAATACTAATCACCAGAATATCGGAATAGAATTAGCTAAGAAGAGTAATTCAGTGTGCTAGAAAATCCTTTGGAGCTCATTTGCCGTTGTAATTAATGTCTGGATTAAATAGGATTCATTAATCTTTGGGACCCCTAAGCCATTAAATACTTTCTATTTATTATGAATTGAGCCATATTGAAGGAAGATTTATGTACAACTTGATGGTGATTCAGTCAATGCAATAGAGTTATAAAGTCGTGCTTTATAAAAAAAAAAAAAATGCATTTATGCTCACCCACTTTTTCATGTGCTTATTTACTTTTATTAAAGTAAAATTTGTACAAGAAATATATCTTTTTAATATATATATATATATATATATAT
>NC_090733.1:152861993-152889493 GCF_036898095.1 Palaemon carinicauda
AATCGCTTTGAAAGAGAAGGAAATTAGTTGCAACTTGTTGAGGCTGAAGTGAAAACTTACGAAGCTTCGCAAGTCAGCTTCTCAGCCCGGCAGAGATCAGAAGGTAATGCCAGGCAATGAGGAGGATTAATGCATTGTGAGGGACGCTTGATCTTGTAGCAGAAAAATCCTGAAGGATTTTAAACGAAGTCGGGTTTCGGCGAAGTAAACACTGTTTTGAGGACCAAATCAAGACGGGATTAATCACAGCTGGAGAGAATTTTGACTTTGGAATTTGAGTTAACGAATATTCCTTGTCATAATATCATAGCTATATTTTTAAACAATAATTCCTATGGCTAGCATTTAAATGAATTATAAGGAGTATAGTAAACCCCCCAAAATTAGAAATCCTATTATTCGAGTTCATTTAATTTGAATAAACTTGAATTTTTCATTAAAGATGAAAAGAAATTCTTTTGGTGTGAAAATTTTTCTATGCCGTGAACTACTGTAGTCTCCTTTTTATACATTTCATCTTCTTACTATAAAAGGACCGGCTAATTAGCCAGTCGTTCACTGCAATTGAGTGTTGGTGAATCCTGCCCCTAGTCGTCTATTAGAAAATGATTGTTAATTGGGCAATGGTTGTTAATTGGAAAATAGTCGTTAATTGGAAAGTGGTCTTTAATTGGAAAATAGTCGTCAATTAGAAAATGGTCCTTAATTGGAAAATAGTCGTTAATTGGAAAATGGTCGTTAATTGGAAAATGGTCGTTAATTGGAACGTGATCTTAGCTGGAAAATGATTGTTAATTGGTAAATAGTGTTTATTGGAGAATGAATGTTAACTGGAAAACGATTGTTGATAGGTAAACAGTTGTTAATTGTAAAATAGTTGTCAATTGGAAAATGATCATTAATTGGTAAATAGTCGTTAATTGGAAAATAGTCGTTAATTGGAAGATGATTATTGATTGGTAAATAGTCGTTATTTGAAAAATAGCCGTTAATTGGAAGATGATTATTGATTGGTAAATAGTCGTTATTTGAAAAATAGCTGTTAATTGGAAGATGATCATTAATCAGAAAATTATCATTAATTAGAAAATGGTCATAAATCATATAATTATCGTTAATTGGAAAATGACCGCTACTCGTTATCCTGTATCGATTACTATTTTTGATCTGTTCCCCAAGAAAGAGCCCGTGCTGATAAAGAATTATTATCATTATTAGGATTCACGATAGGGGAATACTATTGTTTTTGGTAGTATTGTTATTCTTTCCGCGCGTTTTTTTTTCGCAAGAAATATGAAATATTTATCATAGGTAGCCTATGCCATAGACCCAGTTTAAGTGACCTTGACCTACTTTTCAAGGTCACAGGGGCTTTTAAAGGCAAAATTTGTAAAATTTGAAATAGCCATTAGGCCTAAAGTATAAGCCGTATGGGTAAGGGCCTTATGGACAATGATACAGAGGTAAATCCCCAGATATTGCCCAACTTTAATGCAAGTAGGTCAAGGTCAAGGTCGCCAATGGCCAAACTGGCTGAAAACGGGTTTGTTTCCGATATCTCAAAAACCGGAAAGCCCAGAGCCCTGATCTTATCGGCATATGATGCCCTGTATATTCATCTAAGGTTAGCTAAACTTTTGGAGCGACTGCTTAATTACTTTTTTTAATATAGATTTTTTACTATTTTTGACATTGCAGAAATCGTGACTTTGGCAATTTCTCCATGAAAATTTTGTTTTTGGTCATAGCATGCTATAATAAACTACCCCCAAACATATGCATAAAACCTCCAAATCAAATGTCAAATTTGACCTTGACCTCATTTTCAAGGTCATATGGCTATTTCATGGAAAAATTTGACGTGGGCTAAAAGTGATGTTTTATTGTCACCCCCCCCCCTTTTTGCACATGCTCGTTCAGAATATGGGGTCATATTTAACCCATGACCTTCACATAACCTTGTAAGTGCCCATTGTCTTCAAGTTCAAAGGTCAATTTCTCTATATTTGTCATTTTTGCCTATGTTTTACCTCCATATACCTGCTATTATACAGATAAATTGCTTTAGAATAGTTTGTTAACATAACTCAAAATTTAGACAAGGGGTCATTAGGCCAATAAACCATTACACAATATCTTTTACTGATTGACGAAAGCATTTCCACACCTATTTTGCAGGAGAATACTCCGCCACTGGCTTTATCCAGTTGCAGTCTAGTCATTATTATTATTATTATTATTATTATTATTATTTGCTAATCTACAACCCTAATTGGAAAAGTATGATGCTATAAGCCCAGGGGCCCCAACAGGGAAAATAGCCCAGTAAGGAAAGGAAAGAAAGAAAAAGTAAATATTTCAAGAACGGCAACAACACTAAAATAAATACTTCCTATATAAACTATAAAAACTGTAACAAAACGAACCAGGAAGCCAGTCTTTGTCATTCAGTTGTTCGTATGATGCTCTGACGTACTGACCAGGCTAAAGTATTTGGACCTCTCGACTTTCGACTCTCGACTCTCGACTCTCCACTGTTGGATTCTGATTGACCCATGGTGGCCTAGCCTGACCCAGGTCCTTAATTATTCCTTTAATGGCATACCTTTGCCATTCGCATAAAGATAAAATTTGGTATTATTATTATTATTATTATTATTATTATTATCATTATTATTATTAGTAGTAGTATTAGTATTATTATTATTATTGCTATTATTATTATTATTATTATTATTATTATTGTAGTTGTTGTTGTTGTTGTTGTTGTTGTTGTTTCATATTCACTTCTCTTCCAACCATTTTCTTTCGAAAATATTGTGGTAGATCCTCGCTTTCTTCTCTCCTTCCTTCGTGAAATGTGAAACCGAAAGGTGATACACTGATGAAGAAATAAATACGACATAAAAGCCAAGAGGAAGGAAAAGAATTTTGCGAGTTTTCCCTTTCTTATTATCATTTATGGAGGCGGGCTCCGAGAAAGCTTCCCAGCCAGACGCTAATGGTTTTGGATAACATTTGACTTGCAAATAGAAAACACCTTTTCGAGTTCTGAGAGGCTGATGGCATGGAAGGATACACGAGGAGGAGACTAAGAATAAGAAGGAAGAGAAAAATGCTCATAAATGGTAATTCGGACAGAGTAGAATTAATGCTACAAAGAGGGTACGAAAATTACTTTCTTCCTCAGACTGACACAGAAATAGAAATCCCAAAGAATTTATCGTCAGTACAGTTAAGGAAGGAACAAATAAGGATAGCGATTGATGAAAGGAGAAACAAATTTTACAATAACAAGGAGAAAAGGGAAAATAAATTGCATATGCAAATCAAGACTTCTATAGAATTTCATCAGAATTTTTCTTGGGGAAATAGTATTGCAACCTGAAGAAAAAAAGTGGACACATTTTCCAAATATCCTTCTATAGATGTATCAGCGTTTACCATTTTAATGGATACTTTGACAGGGACATATAAATGACCTATAATCAATATGTATTCAAATTTTCGGTCGAGGAGACTGCAATAGATTGTCGTCTAAATCCCTCAATGGTACAATTCAATTGTTAAGTGTACACGTGAACTAATTGATTCTATGATATATGCCATGTATTATTTCAAAGTAAAGGAATGTGTACTGTATCTTTTTATAATTTTATAATCTACGAAAACCTAAATATATAAAAAAAATTTACTTAGGAAAAGTTAAATATAATAAATTCACTCCCTTAAATGCATATTAAATCGAGATATGTGGCAATGGCACTGCATGATGAAGACAAAGGATATTAATTGATTAATTGTAATCAATATCAATTTATCATAACTAATGTAGGTCAAGATAAAATTTCACTATCAAATGATAAAATATAATCTTCTTCTTCTTCTTCTTCTTCATCTTCTTCTTCTTCTTCTTCTTTTTCTTCTTCTTCTTCTTCTTCTTCTTCTTCTTCTTCTTCTTCTTCTTCTTCTTCTTCTTCTTCTTCGTTTTTTTTTTTTTTTTTTTTTTTCGGGGGTGGGTGCTAGATAAATTTAACATTTAATTAATGTGCTTAAAAATTTTATAGTTTGATAACCTAAAGAAAAATACCACTAAATTCATATGGATAGTCTTGGCTAGTGCACTAACCTCTGTACCTTGGTCTTCCATTGTGTGAGGGTACACTTGGGCACACTGTTCCATCTTATTGTTCATCACTTCTCTTGTAGTTTATCTATTTCCTTTCCTCCCTGGGCTATTTCCCGTGTTGGAGCTCCTGCATTTTCAACTAGGGTTGTAGCTTACCAAATAATAATAATAATAATAATAATAATAATAATAATAATAATAATAATAATAATAATAATAATAATAATAATAATAATAATAGTGAAAATGTTACATAACCCACAGCCACAAATACTAATCACCAGAATATCGGAATAGAATCAGCTAAGAAGAGTAATTCAGTGTGCTAGAAAATCCTTTGGAGCTCATTTGCCGTTGTAATTAATGTCTGGATTAAATGGGATTCATTAATCTTTGGGACCCCTAAGCCATTATATACTTTGTATTTATTATAAATTGAGCCATATTGAAGGAGGATTTATGCACAACTTAATGGTGATTCAGTCAATGCAATAGAGTTATATAGTCGTGCATTATAGAAAAAAAAAATGGCTTGTATGCTCACCTACTTTTTCATATGCTTATTCACTTTTACTAAAGTAAAATTTGTACAAGACAAATATATTTTTGATATATATATATATATATATATATATATATATATATATATATATATATATATATCATTTACAGGTGTATACTGTATTTGCATAGATACGTTTGTATATGTATGCATATATATATATATATATATATATATATATATATATATATATATATATATTATTTACAGGTGTATACTGTATTTGCATAGATACGTTTGTATATGTATGCATATATATGTATATATATATATATATATATATATATATATTCATATATATATATATATATATATATATATATATATATATATATATATATATATATATATATATATATATATATATATATATCATTTATAGGTGTATACTGTGTATGCATAGATATGTTTGTATATATATATATATATATATATATATATATATATATATACATACATACATATACATATATATATATATATATATATATATATATATATATATAATATATATATATATATATATATATATATATATATATATATATAAAGATCAAGATATATTCATATAAGAATGCACATTCACTCTGAGCTACAGGTCATTCTAGTTACAGGAGCCTTATGATAATAAAATATTCCAAGAAAACTTATTATGGAAAATATAAATTATAATGATACGTATTTACGATACTCAAACGATTTTACATTCACAACTTCCTTGAATATAGTAGGGTGAGGCAATTTTGGACACCTTTTTAGTAACCTTTGTACAAAATCTATATTAATAATTTATGACCAAATACCAAACATGTTTTCAAGAGAGGGAGGTCTCATCTATAAAAATGGCTTGTTTCATAATCATCAAAGAATTAGAAATTCTCGTATTATAGTAATAAAAAAAATATCTCAGAGGCGAGGCAATTTTGGACACGTCTGTATCTCCGCTAAGCGCCAACGCTCAGTTGGGCAAACTATGACAATTTGTGGTCCCTATCAATATAAATATGCTAGAAAAAAAATATAGACTTACATAAATTTTTGTGTCCGTAATCCAAGATTGTCCAATTTTGCCTCGCCAAGAAAAAAGTGAGAAGTTTGCCTGTCCAATTTTGCCTGACCATGGTTTTGAAAACTGTCCAATTTTGCCTTACTATATGAATATGTAAATCAAACTTTGTATTCGAACACATAAATATACTTTTATGTATAAATATGCATATATGTAATCATAAAAATTCAAAATAAGACATGAGGGGTGCAGTAAAAGGGGTGTCTGCCCAAGGTGAACACCCTAAAAGTGAGTGACACCCTGAGAGTTACATTAAAAAAAAAAAAAAGATTCTTTCTAGCTCGATGGTTATGATATGATTTTCAAAAAGTTATTTAATACTGGGGACACTCTTAAAGCTGTTGACACTTGGGGGGGGGGGGGGTGAAACCTTCAAAATGATTGACCAAACATGGTAACATCCTCGAGAGGGGTGTCAACCCAAATGCTAGAGATATCTAAAAAACTCTACTATATATATTGTTTCTTTAATAATTCACATATCCAAATGAAGATTTCAGGAATTGGAATTTAATATGTTTTCACTGTTCCTGCTAATTTCCATGTTGATAACTGTTATGTTGCCTTTTTGATATGGTGTTAAATGGAGCAACATTAGAGTGAACAGCATGATAGATACATCAAGGAGGGGCAAATCTGATCCCATAAACAATATTCGTCCTAAGTTGTAACTTTCCATTTTATTCTTATCATTGTTACCTCATACTATGAACGAGCCATCAAAGAGATACTTTTACCTACAAAAGAAAGGGATACAATCGAAGATTTAAGAAAAAAAAGATGAAATGAAGAAAAATAAAAGGAAAAACACAATGAGAGATAGACACATGACAAATCATGGAAATACAAAGTAACCAAATATCTCTCGATTCTTTAAGAAAAAATGTCTGCAAACACTAACGTAAATACAAAAAAATCTAAATTGACCAGGGTAATAAATAGCGATAATTGAACTGCTAGGATAGTCCCGATAATGAATGATAAGGATTTATTTATACCTAAAATAAAAGAAATAAAAAAGAAATTCAAATTATTTTGGAAGATATTAAGGATCGTCCATTATTTTGCATTGGTAGAGCAACAAAAGGGTTTTTAGAGGAAGAAGGAGGCTAAGTGACTCGCCTTGAGCTAGATGCTTGAAGCCACTGCCCACATATCATCATCATCATCTCCTCCTACACCTATTGACGCAAAGGGCCTCAATTAGATTTCGCTAGTCGTCTCTATCTTCAGCTTTTAATTCAATACTTCTCAAATCACAATATCCTACTTCATGCTTTATAGTCCTGAGTCTTCCAACTCTTCTTGTGCCTTGTGGAGGCCAGTTTAAAGTTTGGTGAACTAATGTCTCTTAGGGAGAACAAAGAGCATCCCCAAACCATCTCCATCTACCCCTCACCATGATCTCATCCACATGTGGCGCTCGAGTATCTCTCATAGTTTCATTTATAATCCTGTCCTGCCATTGAACACCCAATATTCTTTTGAGGGCTTTGTTCTCAAATCTACAAAATGAGTTTCATTAATATACCAAGATTCACGACCATACAGTAACACCGATCTCACTAAACTGATATATAGCCTGATTATTATATGTAATTTTAGGCGACCTGATTTCTATATTTGACTTAACCTAGCCATTCTCTGATTTGCTTTTTTCAATCTTTCATTAAACTCAAATTCTAAAGCTCCTTTATTAGATATCATAGTTCCTAAATTTTTAAATAATTCTACCTCATCGATCCTTTATCCTTCCAAAGATATTTCATCTTCCATTGCATATTCCGTTCTCATCATCTGTCTTTCTTCTATTTATCTCGAGCCCAACCTCATGTGATTTTTCATGCATTCTGGTAAGCAAGCTTTCCAAGCCCTGTGGTGTTCTGCTACTTAGGACAGCGTCATCAGCATACTCTAGGTGTCCTAATTTTCTGTTACCAATACAGTCCAGTCCTTCTCCACCATTCCCAACCGATCTATGCATTACAAAATCTATGAGGAGGATAAACAACATAGGTAACAACACATTCCCCTAGAGTACTCCACTTTTCACTGGAAATTCGTTTGATAAGACGCCACTAATATTAACTTTGCATTTGCTATGCTTATGAACAGACAATTAAATTTACATATTTGAGAGGAACTCCATAATGTCGCAGGACTCTCCACAAAATTTGTCAGAGCACATAATCAAAAGCTTTTTCATAGCCCACATATACCATAAAAGTGGAATTCTATATTCTACATATTGCTGTACCAGATGTCTTAAATGAAAATTTGGTCAGTACAACTTCTACCTTTTCTAAATCCTGCTTGTTCATCTCTCAACTTTTCATCAACCTTTCTATCTAGTCTCTTTAGAATGAGCATTCTATATATTTTCATGACAGCTGACGTAAGTGTGATGCCTCTGTAATGATTACAATCAGTCAGATCTTTTTTTGTCATTTTCACCAGCAGTCTTAGCTCCCATACATAAGGCTTTGTCTCTTCACGCCACATTCTACAAAATAATCGTGTAGGTAATCTGGGTGTCACTTCATTTTCAGGCAATATCATCTCGGCAGTTATTCCTTCGTATCCAGGGGCTTTCCATCTTTTGAGTTTTTTTTTTTAAGAATAGCTTCGACTTCAAACACACCTAATTCATTCATGGGCACATCAAAGTCTTCATCAGTTTCAGGTATATCAACCAAATTATTCCCTTCGTATTTCCTATTCAGGACCTCACTAAAGTGTTCAATCCAACGTTACTTTTCTTCATGTTCTTTTGTTATAACAGATCCATCTTTCTTTTTGATGGGTATATGCTTCTTTTTTCCGTAGAGATTTCATTAATAATTCCAAGAGAAATTCCTACAACAAATCCACTCCCTGAATTCATAGCTTTGTCAGCCTCATCTGCTTTCCTGTCTAAATATTCTCTCCAACCATTCCTGATATTTCTTTTGACCTCACTATCAATACTGAAATACTTGGCATGCTCTGCCTTGTAATTTTCATTACTTCCTCGAAAACTTTAAGAAATCAATTTCTGTTTTTATCTTCTTTTTATAGTATCCCGAGTATCATTTTGATATCCATGGTTTTCTCCTTGTAACTGCATGTCCCAAAACTTCGTCTCTTAAAGTCTCCTAAGACTGTAAATCAATTCCTACATTCAGTTACAAAGATTTCTGTGCTCATCCTCTGGAAGCTTAGTTGTATCAAACTTGGGTATTCTATCTGCATTTCTGTTGGGTTCTTTCAGTTTTAATATTTGTGTGGCAATGAGGAGCTTGTGATCACTACCATTAACTGCACCTCTATAGCTTGTTACATTTCCCAGAGTCCTCCTTCTCTCTTTATCAATGGCTATGTGATCTATTTGATATTTGTAATTGCCACATGGTAAAGTCTTTGTATATTTGTGGATCTCCTTGTGCTGGAAAGGAGTACCTCCAGTAACAAGATTGTTTGTTGAACAATAACTTATAAAATGTGCCCAATTTTCATTTGCAACTTCGCCAAGAACCTCAACACCCATCACATTTTCTTTCCATTGATTATTCCTTCCAACTTTAGCATTGAAGTCATTAATCACAATTTTCATATCTCTCTAGGTTCTCACCTATTATACTCTGCAGTTCTTCACAGTATTCATCTTTCCTTTCTTCAGGGGAATCATTTGATTCGCTTTGGAAGATGGAATCTTCGGGATCTTGAACCCTTCTGTGGAGCCTCTTCCCTTTTTGCCCGGCGGGCATGCTGTCATGCGTTTGCGGGGAGGGGAACGGGGCAATTTTAACCTGTCAAAAAGTTTTCACTCTTTTTGCCTCTCACGCGAGTGCAAAGGAGGGTACTGGAGCGTTGGCGCACAGGATGCTGCTGGTGCTCAGTTTCTGCTGAAGCACAGTTTTTGGTAAAGGCGCAGAAAAGCGCTGGCGCGCAGGAAACCAATGCGTAGGGTGAATATACAAATAGGCCAGACTATTTGGCCTCTATTTTGAGGTACCTTACCTCTACCATTAGAGTCTCTTTGACCTTTTATTTTGAGGTGCCATATTTCCAACATTAGAGGATATTTAAGCTCTATTTTGAGGTGCCATACCTTTAGTATTAAAGGCTCTATGACCTCTATTTTGAGGTACTATAATCTTAGCATTATATGTTCTTTGATCTCTTAATTTGAAGTGCTTTACCTCTAGCGTTATATGTTCTTTGATCTCTTAATTTGAAGTGCTTTACCTCTAGCATTAGAGGCTCTTTGACCTCTATTTTGAGGCTCCTTACTTTTAGCATTAGAGGGTCTTTGACCTCCATTTTGAGGCTCCTTACTTTTAGCATTAGAGGCTCTTTGACCTCTATTTTGAGGCTCCTTACTTTGAGCATTAGAGGGTTTTTTTACCTCTAATTTGAGGCTCCTTACGTTTAGCATTAGAGGCTCTTTGACCTCTATTTTGAGACTGCTCACTTTTAGCATTAGAGTGTCTTTGACCTCTATTTTGAGGCTCCTTACTTTTAGCATTAGATGGTCTTTGACCTCTATTTTGAGGCTCCTTACTTTTAGCATTAGAGGCTGTTTGACCTCTATTTTGAGGCTCCCTACTTTGAGCATTAGAGGGTCTTTGACCTCTATTTTGAGGCTCCTTACGTTTAGCATTAGAGGCTCTTTGACCTCTATTTTGAGACTGTTCACTTTTAGCATTAGAGTGTCTTTGACCTCTATTTTGAGGCTCCTTACTTTTAGCATTAGAGGGTCTTTGACCTCTATTTTGAGGCTCCTTACTTTGAGCATTAGAGGCTCTTTGACCTCTATTTTGAGACTGCTCACTTTTAGCATTAGAGTCTCTTTGACCTCTATTTTGAGGCTCCTTACTTTGAGCATTAGAGTCTCTTTGACTTCTATTTTGAGGCTCCTTACGTTTAGCATTAGAGGCTCTTTGACCTCTATTTTGAGGCTCCTTTCTTTTAGCATTAGAGGGTCTTTGACCTCTATTTTGAGGCTCCTTAGTTTAGCATTAGAGGGTCTTTGACCTATATTTTAAGGCTCCTTACTTTGAGCATTAAAGGCTCTCTGACCTCTATTTTGAGACTGCTTACTTTTAGCATTAGAGTCTCTTTGACCTCTATTTTGAGGCTCCTTACTTTTAGTATTAGAGGCTCTTTGACCTCTTATTCTAAGGGTCCTTACTTTCAGCATTAGAGGGTCTTTGACCTCTATTTTAATGCTCCTTACTTTTAGCATTAGAGTCTCATTGACCTCTATTTTGAGGCTCCTTTTAGCATTACAGGGTCTTTTAACTTTAGCATTAGAGGGTCTTTGACCTTTATTTTGAGGTTCCTTGCGTTTAGCATTAGAGTCTCTTTGACCTCTATTTTGAGGCTCATTACTTTTAGCATTAGAGGGTCTTTGACCTCTATTTTAATGTTCCTTACTTTTAGCATTAGAGTCTCTTTGACCTCTATTTTGAGGCTCCTTGGGTTTAGCATTAGAGGTTCTTTGACCTCTATTTTGAGGCTCATTATTTTAACTTTAGAGGATCTTTGACCTCTATTTTGAGGTTCCTTACTTTTAGCATTTGAGGGTCTTTGACCTCTATTTTGAGGCTCCTTGGGGTTAGCATTAGAGGTTCTTTGACCTCTATTTTGAGGCTCCTTACTTTTAGCATTATAGGGTCTTTGACCTCTATTTTGAGGCTTCTCACTTCTAGCATTAGAGTCTCTTTGACCTCTATTTTGAGGCTCTTTACTTTTAGCATTAGAGGCTCTTTGACCTTGGTTTTGAGGCTCCTTACATTTAACATTAGAGGCTCCTTGACCTATTTTGAGGCTCCTTTCTTTTAGCGTTAGAGGCTCTTTAACCTCTATTTTGAGGCTCCTTACTTTTAGCATTAGAGGGTCTTTGACCTCGATTTTGAGGTGCAGTATATCCTGCATTAGAGGGTCTTTGACCTCTATTTTGAGGCTCCTTACTTTTAGCATTAGAGGCTCTTTGACCTCTATTTTGAGGCTCCTTACTTTTAGCATTAGAGGGTCTTTGACCTCTAATTTGAGGCTCCATACTTATAGCATTAGAGGCTCTTTGACCTCTATTTTGAGGCTCCTTACTTTTAGCATTAGAGGGTCTTTGACCTCTATTTTGAGGCTCCTTACTTTTAGCATTAGAGGCTCTTTGACCTCTATTTTGAGGCTTCTTACGTTTACCATTAGAGGCTCTTTGGCCTCTATTTTGAGGCTCATTATTTTTAGCATTAGAGGCTCTTTGACCTCTATTTTGAGGCTCCTTACATTTAGCATTAGAGGCTCTTTGACCTATATTTTGAGGCTTCTTACGTTTAGCATTAGAGGGTCTTTGACCTCTGTTTTCTGGCTCCTTACTTTTAGTATTAGAGGTTCTTTGACCTCTATTTTGAGGCTCCTTACTTTTAGCATTAGAGGGTCTTTGACTTCTATTTTGAGGCTCCTTACTTTTAACATTAGAGGCTCTTTGACCTCTGTTTTGAGGCTCCTTACTTTTAGCATTAGAGGTTCTTTGACCTCTATTTTGAGGTGCTCTACTCTAGCATTGGAGTTTCTTTGACCTTTATTTTAATCCCCTTACCTCTAACATTAAAAGCTCTTTGACC
The DNA here is from genome assembly GCF_036898095.1 of Palaemon carinicauda. Taxonomy (NCBI): domain Eukaryota; kingdom Metazoa; phylum Arthropoda; class Malacostraca; order Decapoda; family Palaemonidae; genus Palaemon; species Palaemon carinicauda. Next base: position 152,874,362 of record NC_090733.1, read on the forward strand.
TTTATTTTTGGGTGCTTTATTTCTAGCACTAGAGGCTCTTTGAGACCTCTGTTTTAAGGCGACTAACCGCTAATAGTAGAGGTTATTTGACCTCAGTTTTTAGTCGACTAACCTCTATTATTAAAGGCTATTTTTTATACTTCTTCATATAAAGGCTTTCCTTCTCTATTCTCTTCTGTCTTTTGTAGTTTTCAAGATCTTCTTTGCTTAGTTCGCCAGTCTCCTTCGAGATTTCAAGAGACATTTCAGTGCTGTTTGTCCTCGGTTCGTCAGATTCCTCGGAGAAATAGATGGCTTTCATGTCTTTACCTATAAGGGCGATGGGTAAAGACATGGATGCCATTGATTTCTCGGCATACTAAAGTCAACGAAGAGCAACACAATATATTTACCAATGATGTTATTATGTTCTATCTTCAATGCCGAATTTTGAAGAAACACACGTCGCTCACCGCTCTGCACCAATGCAATCCAATTATATGACATCGTCGCTAAACCGCTTACATTATGATCTTCAAAGCTCGCCAACTTCAGCAGCACCTATCCAAACTATCTGTAGATGAAGGTGTTGCGAATAGCCTCCAGTTCATCCTGTAGCTGTAACAAAATTCTCTCAGTCAGTTACCTGTTCCGCCAGAACGCGAGCTCTGTGAGTAAAGTGAAATCCTCCTCCCAATGTTCATAGCGTAAACTTCCATAGGTACAGTACATACAGATCATGAGGTGTTGCAAGGTATGTTTAAAAAGAGAGAGAGAGAGAGAGAGAGAGAGAGAGAGAGAGAGAGAGAGAGAGAGAGAGAGAGAGAGAGAGAGAGAGAGATCAAGTCTTCAGAAGTCTTTGGGAATCCGGGGCGGAGCCGTTCAGAAATGCTGCGGGAAGATTCCGTTCTGGAGTCATTCAGAACTCTATGCTAAGTCTACGGCTATTTCTTCTGAAGTCATTTGGAGAGGAGATTCAGGAAGATTTTATTCCGAAATCGTTCAGAGATTTCTGGAATCATTCAGAATTCCATGCTAAGTCTATGGAAATTTCTTCTGAATCCTTTTGGAGATGCACGAAGGTTTTCTCCCGAAGCCGTTTAGGACTCGCGAAAAATACTCTTTTTTTCTCTGGTTTCAATAGGGCCTAATAATAATAATGATAATAATAATATTAGTTGTAGTAGTAGTAGTAGTAGTAGTAGTAGTAGTAGTAGTAGTAATGATACTACTACTACTACTACTACTACTACTACTACTAATAATAATAATAATAATAATAATAATAATAATAATGATGATGATGATGATACATTACGTGATTTGATTTAAAGCTCCGTGAAGATTCCGTTCTGGACTCATTCAGAATTCTATGCTAAGTCTACGGCTATTTCTTCTGAAGACATTTGGAGATTCAGGGTTTTCTTTCGAAGTCGTTCAGATTCACATCTGGAATCATTCAGAATTCCATGCTAAGTCTATGGTAATTTCTTCTGAAGCCATTCGGAGAACCACGATTTTCATCCGAAGCCATCTAGAACTCGTGAAAAATTATCTTTTTCTCTGGTTTCAATAGGCCCTAATAACTCATATTATTGATAATAATAATAATGATAATAATAGTAGTAGTAACAACAACAACAACAACAACAACAACAATAATAATAATAATAATAATAATAATTATTATTATTATTATTATTATTATTATTATAATAATAATAATAATAATGAACCGTGATTTGGAGATCGACGAAGATTTTCTTCCGAAGCCGTTTAGGACTCGCGAAAAATTCTCTTTTTCTCTGGTTTCAATAGGCCCTAATAATAATAATAAAAATAATAATAATAATAATGATAATAATAATAATAATAATAATAATAATAATAATAATAATAATAATAATAATAATAATAATAATAATAATAATAATAATAATAATTTTTGTAAGTAACAATTTGCTACCTACAGCTCTCCATTTGGTTAATGTCTTTTCTGCTCTTGTTGTCATCATCATTATTCCTACCCCTTCCCCTTCTAACTCCATATGTTCCTTAGGGCCAAGATATCCAAACTATATTTCCTAAATTTATTTTCTACTAGCTGTAACTTCCCAGTCTGATTCATGGTTCTAACATTTCAATTACCAATTTTCAATTTTTCTTTAGTATTTACAAACCGGGAGTTTCTTAGCAACCCACTACGGCCGGGACTGGGGGCAATTCTTTCATTTTCGCTTTCCATTGACTGACTAAATCCATAGAGGATTCATAGGCTAAATTCATCAAAGAATAACCATTTTTTTAGTGATGCGCAGCGCTTATCTACATAAGGAAAGTGACCCCTGCCGGTCCATACTAATTCCAGTAAGATTAACTGCCGGGCATTAGAAGTAGAGGAGTATCCAGAGCACCAAACGGATACATACTTTTTTCAAATTACAGATGGAATTAATGGTCCTTTATTTGTGGAACCCATGCCTGAAAGAGAATGTTTAGTGCCATATTTAAAAGAACTGAAGCTGTTTTTTGAGCATTCGGTTGAATTAGAAAGACCCGTCATATATTCAAGCATTTAAATTGTCACGTATATGGCTATAGTATATATTGAATTGTTCACCTTTATTTCCAATTTTGTACTTGTCCCTATTTTCTTATTAGTAATAGGTTTGATTATCATTTTCTATGAATAGAAAACTTTTTCTTTTTTATTTTCTTATAAATCAATATGATTTTCTATTGAAATAAATGATAGAAAATATTTTCAAAGAACTATCATTTATCTATATTTCTAGTTAAAATTATTAAGAATATATATATATATATATATATATATATATATATATATATATATATATATATATATATATATATATATATATAGATAGATAGATAGATAGATAGATAGATAGATAGCTTACAAAATCTATTACTTAATAACTTAACATTATGAATTGATGTTTCTTTTGAATTAAGTGTCCAAAATTGCCTTACCATTTTCCAAGGCGAGGCAAAATTGGTTACTAGATATTCCATATTTTTTTAATAATTTTTTATTTTAAACCTTCCTTTAGCATCATCCACTAATTTGTTTTTAGAAAAAATAATTTCATGTATTATTTCTGAGAAACCCTAAAATGAAGGTGAGGCAATTATTGGACACCCATATTCAACAATTTATGTAGGGGTACTTAATACTTTTTAAAAACCAGACATACTAATATTTATAAAGTAGAAGGATGGGCAATTTCTAATAGTATTATTGTTTTCGAAAATTATAAATAGTTTTAGAGATATTGTATATGTCCAATATTTGCCTTACTTGTCCAGGATTGCCTCTGTACAAAATTGCCTTACCCTATTATATTTCATCTGAAAAAAAAAATATCCCCTATTAACACTTTGAATGTTGTATGCGTTAATTGAAATATATTTTATTCCTTTTAAGAGATGAAAATGACTTCATAAATTGTCATTAAGCTATAAATGTGAATATTAAATATCACCATATAGGGGCGGGTGGGTGATGGACACAGCAAGGGGGTAAAAAAATAATGTAACTAATCCAGCAGGGGCGTAGGGGAATTTTTTCCGGTTGGGGGAGGGGGGGGTGTGGCTGAAGTTTGAAAAGGTTCTGACGTTGGGGGTTCTGATAGATTGATCTCAAGTCTATGAACATATTCCTGAATTCGACAGGTATATGCACAGTGGACTTGAAATGAACGTATATATCTTGATAGCTCGATTGGTAAAGTCATTTATGCAGGTATTGTTTCGACTCAGGGAATAGGTTCGAATCCTTGCCTAGCCAGAAGCATTTATCCTAAAGGAGTTTTCAGTGGATATACCTTACCAAAGGTAGGATTTGATTTCAAATTACCTAGATTAAAGTCACAAGTGTTAACGATACATATTCATCATGAATAACCATGTGTTTAAAACTCGCTTATCAGCTATCATTATTGAAAAGGGTTGATTTCAAGTCTAAGAACAGATTCCCGAATTCGACAGGTGTATGCACAGTGTAATTGAAATGAGCTTATATCTCTCTTGATATCTCGATTGGTAAAGTTATTCATGCAGGCATTGTTTCGGCTTTGGGCATAAGGTCGAATCCTTGCCCAGCCAGAAGCATTCATCATAAATTAATTTCCTGTGCATTTACTGTACATTCCCAAGGGTAGAGGTCAGTTTTAAATGCCATTTTTGTTGATATTTACATTGATTAAAATCGCGATTGTTAGTGATATGTATGTGTATATATATACATATATATATATATATATATATATATATATATATATATATATATATATATATATATATATATATATATATATATATATATATTATGTGTGTATGTGTGTGTGTTAGAGAGAGAGAGAGAGAGAGAGAGAGAGAGAGAGAGAGAGAGAGAGAGAGAGAGAGAGAGAGAAAGAGAGAGAGAGAGAATCAAATAACTTCTGCTGTAAAATCAAAATCTCCCAGACTTTTAATCGAAATATTTAAGGCAGCCAGAGAAAATAAAGAAAAAAGAGAAAAGAACCTACACACTGAGCATCCTACATCCGACGGAGTAACCGGCATAAGCATAGAAAGAGAGAACTCATCTCCCTGGAAAATGGAGGTCATTAGGGCTTTCAGAAGCAAAATTAAACTTCCGACAAAATATCCGAGAAATCTGGGAAATTTAGAATTAATCTTTGACGAAAAAAAAAATATCCTGGATATCAAGTCACTTTTTTAAAAGAGATAGGATTCTTACATTCAGGAATCATATATGAAAAAGTAGGTTTTTTTCTGTAATTTGACGGAATTTATCAAGAAATGAGTCATATGTTTGGATAATATAACATAGGGAAGTTTTGTTTTGATATTTGGCAAATATAAAAAAAGATGTTATTAAATACCCTTGATATTAATTATTTTTAGCAGTGGAATTGTTTTAGATTTTCTGGAGGAAATTATATATATTAAGTTTAATCATAGCAAAATATTTTTAAACTATTTGCATACTGATCGAGGATGAATTCAATTAGCAAACAATTTCATTATCATTTGTCCCTTCTTTGGCGTCGTCCCAAATATATGTAAACGGGAAATAGCCTTAAAAAAAAGATATATTTCCTCCAAATGATCGATTTATGACGTTAAGGTAAAGAGCGAAACGAATAATTTTCCACCATTAACAACTATCTCTGGGGAAAAAATGTAGCAGTTGAAAGGAGAAACGCGAATTGCCCTAATCCCCACCTACATAGCGTATAACAACGACCAGGTCAACTCCAGCCTGATCCAAAAGCTTAATGAAGATTGCTTACCCGAGAAGGCTCTATTGTTCTCAACGATTTAATCGCTTTGAAAGAGAAGGAAATTAGTTGCAACTTGTTGAGGCTGAAGTGAAAACTTACGAAGCTTCGCAAGTCAGCTTCTCAGCCCGCCAGAGATCAGAAGGTAATCCCAGGCAATGAGGAGGATTAATGCATTCGCTGCTTTGTGAGGGACGCTTGATCTTGTAGCTGAAAAATCTTGAAGGATTTTAAACGAAGTCGGATTTGGGCGAAGTAAACACTGTTTTGAGGACAAAATCAAGACGGGATTAATCACAGCAGGAGAGAATTTTGACTTTGGAATTTGAGTTAATGAATGTTCCTAGTCATAATATCATTGCTATATTTTTAAACAATAATTCCCATGGCTAGCATTCAAAGGAATTATGAGGAGCATAATAAAACCACAAAAATTTGAAATGCTAGTTTTCAAGTTCATTTAATTTGAATAAACTTGAGATTTCATTAAAGAGGACAAGAAATTCTTTTTGTGTGATAATTTTTCTATGCTATGTACTAGTCTCCTTTTTATACATTCCATCTTCTTACTGTAAAAGGACCGGATAATGATCCAATCGTTCACTGCAATTGAGTGCTGGCGAATCATGCCCCGGGTCGTCTAATAGAGAATGATTATTAATTGGAAAATAGTCGTTAATTGGAAAATAGTTGTTAATTGGAAAATGGTCGTTAATCGGAAAATAGTTGTTAATTGGAAAATGGTCGTTAATTGGAAAATGGCCGTTAATTGGAAGATGATCGTTAGCTGGAAAATGATTGTTAATTGGTAAATAGTTGTTAATTGGAGAATGATCGTTAATTGGAAAATGATTGTTTATTGGAAAATGATCGTTAGCTGGAAAATTATTGTTAATTGGTAAATAGTTGTTAATTGGAGAATGATCGTTAATTGGAAAATGATCGTTGATAGGTAAACATTTGTTAATTCTAAAATAATTGTCAATTGGAAAATGATCATTATTTGGTAAATAGTCGTTAATTGGAAAATAGTCGTTAATTGGAAGATGATTATTGATTGGTAAATAATCGTTAACTGAAAAATAGCCGTTAATTGGAAGATGTTCATTAATCGGAAAATTATCATTAATTAGAAAATGGTCATAAATTATATAATTATCGTTAACTGGAAAATACCCGCTACTCGTTATCCTGTATCGATTACTATTTGTGATCTGTTCCCCAAGAAAGAGCCCGTGCTGATAAAGAATTATAATTATTATTATTATTATTATTATTATTATTATTATTATTATTATTATTATTATTATTATTATTATTATTATTTGCTAAGTTACAACCCTAATTGGAAAAGTAGGATGCTATAAGCTAGGGGCCCCAACAGGGAAAATAGCCCAGTAAAGAAAGAAGTAAAAAGTAAATATTTCAAGAACAGCAACAACACTAAAATAAAATACTTCCTATATAAACTATAAAAACTGAACAAAACGAGCCAGGAAGCCAGTCTTTGTCATTCAGTTGTTCGTATGATGCTCTGACGTACTGACCAAGCTAAAGTATTTGGATCTCTCGACTCTCCACTGTGGATTAAGGGGTTGGTCTGTTGGATTCTGATTGGCCCATGGTGGCTTAGCCTGACCCAGGTCCTTAATTATTCCTTTAATGGCACACCTTTCCCATTCCCATAAAGATAAAATTAGGTATTATTATTATTATTATTATTATTATTGTTATTATTATTATTACTATAGTTGCTGCTGTTGTTTTTGTTGTTGTTGTTGTTATTGTTATTTCATATTCACTTCCCTTCTAACTATTTTCTTTCGAAAATATTGTGGTAGATCCTCGCTCTCTTCTCTCCTTCCTTCGTGAAATGTGAAACCGAAAGGTGATACACTGATGAAGAAATAAATACGACATAAAAGCCAAGAGGAAGGAAAAGAATTTTGCGAGTTTTCCCTTTCTTCTTATCATTTATGGAGGCGGGCTCCGAGAAAGCTTCCCAGCCAGACGCTAATGGTTTTGGATAACATTTGACTTGCAAATAGAAAACACCTTTTCGGGTTCTGAGAGGCTGATGGCATGGAAGGATACACGAGGAGGAGACTAAGAATAAGAAGGAAGAGAAAAATGCTCATAAATGGTAATTCGGACAGAGTAGAATTAATGCTACAAAGAGGGTACGAAAATTAGATTCTTCCTCAGACTGACACAGAAATAGAAATCCCAAAGAATTTATCGTCGGTACAAATAAGGATAGCCATTGATGAAAGGAGAAACAAATTTTACAATAACAAAGAGAAAAGGGAAAATAAATTGCATATGCAAATCAAGACTTCTATAGAATTTCATCAAAATTTTTCTTGGGGAAATGGTATTGCAACCTGAAGAAAAAAGTGGAAATCATTTTCACATTTCCTTCTATAGATGTATCAGCGTTTACCATTTTAATGGATACTTTGACAGTGGCATATAAATGACCTATGATCAATATGTATTCAAATTTTCGGTAGAGGAGACTGCAATAGATTGTCGTGTAAATCCCTCAATGGTACGATTCAATTGTTTTGTTCCGCCACTGGCTCGCTTCGCTAACATTATCATTGTTACGTGAACATATATATATTTCTTAAACTATTCATTTCTGACAGGAATGAGTGTCATTTTCGAAGAGAACGGACATTGTTGCGCTAACGTTAGTAATGTTACGTTAACATTAGCAACGCTAAATATAATGGTTCTTGTTCCGCCACTGGCTCGCTTCGCTAAAATTAGCAATGTTACGTTGAAATATATATATTTCTTAAACTATTCATTTCCGACAGGAACGTGTGTCATTTTCGAAGAGAACGGATTTTTTTCTATAGAAAAGAGTAGTTTTTTCCCTAGGTCACATTACCCTATTTCAAAGTAAAGGAATGTGTACTGTATCTTTTTATAATTTTATTATCTACTAAAACCTAAATATATAAACAAAATTTGTATAGGAAAAGTTGAATATAATAAATTCACTCCCTTAAATGCATATTAAATCGGACAGTAAGTAAAGATATGTGGCAATGGCACTGAATGATGAAGACAAAGGATATTAATTGATTAATTGTAATCAATATCAATTTATCATGACTAATGTAGGTCAAGATAAAATTTCACAATCAAACGATAAAATCCTTCTTAGGTCAAGATAAAATTTTACCATCAAACGATAAAATCCAATCCTCTTCTTCTTCTTCTTCTTCTTCTTCTTCTTCTTCTTCTTTTTTTCTGTTTTTTTCTTTTTTGGGGGGGGGGGGGTTGGGGGGGGGGGGGGCTAGATAAATTGAATATTTAATGAATGTGCTTAAAAATGTTATAGTAGGATAACCTAAAGAAAAATACCAATGAATTCATATGGATAGTCTTGGCTAGGGCGCTAATCTCTGTACCATGGTCTTCCATTGTGTGAGGGTACACTTGGGCACACTGTTCCATCTTATTGTTCATCAATTCTCTTGTAGTTTATCTATTTCCTTTCCTCCCTTGGCTATTTCCCGTGTTGTTATTTCAACTAGGGTTGTAGCTTACCAAGTAATAATAATAATAGACTTTAGACTTTTTTAGACTTTATTTATTCTTACATATAAACTACATATAAGAAGCCAATAAAGGAACTAAGTCCTGCTATGGCAAACATATTGGACAGAGCAAATACCTTAAAATACAATAAATAACACATTAACAATAAAATTATTTTAAAATTCAATAAATAATATATTATGTACAATAAGCCAGTAAACTCTGTTTAAAGTAAATTAAAAATAAACCTTACTTCAATAATAGTTTTTCAATAAAAGAAAAGGTTTACTTAAAGAAATAAAGAATCTGAAATATAAAACTTAAAGTAATAAAGAATCTGGAATATAAAACTTAAAGTAATAAAGAATCTGGAATATAAAACATCACTATCGTAAGTACAATCACCTAGTTAAAGTTTTTATACATAGCGATTACTGCAAACTCATTTACTAAAAATATAAGAAAATAGTATATAAAAATTATATCAAAGGAAACCTAATACTGAGAAACTACCATATGTTTATATTTCCTCTTTAAAGTTACAGCAGCCTGAGGCTTTACAAGATCATGAGGTAGTTCGTTTAACAGTCTGCACGTCTGAAACAAAGCAGACTGCTTCTCCACCTCCACCCTAACTGCCGGGAGATTGATCCTCACTCCCCGAGTACCGTACGAGTGTGAAGGCAATAGTGGGGCATAATACTCGCTGAAAATGTCGGACTTTCTATAAAAAACATCATGAATAAACTTCAAAAGGAAATATTTGTATACATCATCAAATTTCATTAAATTTAACCTTTTGAACATGTCACTAGTTCTCATCAAAGGTATATTATTCTCGTCGTGCTTAACCTTTAGAATATTCCTTAGTATTTTATTGAGAGATGTTTTAATGTTATGGAGGTTTATCTCAGGAACACCACCCCAAATGATAACATTTTGTATTATTATAGGGTACACCAAGGAGTAATACATGGTCATAAGAGCCGACTGAGGCACAAGTGAGGAAAGTGGATAAAAACACCTTGAATTTTGCTTAATTTCCTAAAAACTTCAGCTGATTGCAGAGTAAAACTTAACTTATTATCAATAACGATGCCCAAGTACCTGACACTGGAGACCCATTTAAGCTTAGTTCCGTTAAAATATATGTCTGGCAAGCTTTCAACATGCCTTGGTGTGAACAACATTAATTTAGTTTTTTCTACGTTAGGAATTAGTCTATTATTCTGGAGCCAATTTGTGAGTTCAGCAATCAATATATTTAATTTGCTAATGCACAATTCAAGTGATTTTTCTCTGATATAAAAAACTGCATCATCTGCAAATAGAACCTTCTTTGCAATCCTTATATCTACTATGTCGTTAATAAAAACATTGAATAGAAGGGGTCCTAAAACCGAACCCTGTGGTACCCCAAAATTTATAGATCCAGTATCAGACACATGGCCATCAATACAAACATACTGCCTTCGGTTACTCAAGTATGACAAGAGGAAGGAGTTGACAATACCTCTAAATCCTCTTATTGATAACTTATGGAGAAGGATATTCCTATCCACAGTATCGAAAGCCTTCTTTAGATCCAAAAAAAGTGCCACTGTATACGACTTCTGGTTAAACGAGGGTAAAATATCACTTACAACCTTAAAAATGGCAGTAGTAGTGCTACATGCTTTTCTAAAACCGAACTAAAGGTTCGAAAGTACATTAAAACGATCAATGAATTTGACCATCCTCGAATGAGTTAGGAGTTAATAATAATAATAATAATAATAATAATAATAATAATAATAATAATAATAATAATAATAATAGTGAAAATGTGACATAATCCACAGCCACAAATACTAATCACCAGAATATCGGAATAGAATCAGCTAAGAAGAGTAATTCAGTGTGCTAGAAAATCCTTTGGAGCTCATTTGCCGTTGTAATTAATGTCTGGATTAAATGGGATTCATTAATCTTTGGGACCCCTAAGCCATTAAATACTTTCTATTTATTATAAATTGAGCGATATTGAAGGAGGATTTATGCACAACTTAATGGTGATTCAGTCAATGCAATAGAGTTATATAGTCGTGCATTATAGAAAAAAAAAATGGCTTGTATGCTCACCTACTTTTTCATATGCTTATTCACTTTTACTAAAGTAAAATTTGTACAAGACAAATATATTTTTGATATATATATATATATATATATATATATATATATATATATATATATATTATACACACATTACATATATATATACACATATATATATAAAGATAAAGATATATTCATATAAGAATACACATATACTCTGAGCTACAGGTTATTCTAGTTACAGGGGCCTTATGATATTGCGGAAATATAATAAGGACGCTAAATATTAAAATATCCCAAGAAAATTTATTATGGAAAATCTAAAGTATAATGAGGCATATTTACGACACTCAAACGATTTTACATTCACAATTTCCTTGAATATTTCATCTGAAAAAAATTAATAAAATATCCCATTATCACTTTAAATGTTGTGTACCAACCGTATGTCACACAATTGTACATAATTCCTTTTGTATATATTATGCTTGTATCTGCGCTCTTTCCTCGCACTAAAAAGAACCTGAATGATCATGTCTCCGTTTTGCTCTGTAACATTGTCTGTCTCTCGAACAGGTCATGTCCTGTTGCCTTGAGGTTTTGTATATAAAGAAGCGTGTTCCTTAATAAACAACTCAGTCGTTTCCAATCTGCCTTTGAGTTCACGCCCTTACTCGGCGCCGTCACATTGGTGACCCCGGAAGTTGACTCGCTCCCACTGCCTTCCACCCCCACCTCCCTCGCCCCTCCATCGTTGGTACTATGACGGAGGCAGACTCTTCTCCGGCGGTTGGCACTGCAGCCGCCCCATTGAAACTTTCACCGTTCGCCCGCAGAGAAGCGTGTGCTTGGTTTCAACGCGCTGAAGTCCACTTTCGTATCAGGGGCGTGACTCGCTCAACCACCAAAGCGGATTATGTTCTCGCGGCGATACCCGAGGACACCTTCCCAGAAATATCCGACTGGCTTTGTGAATAAGGAGACACCCCAATAGCGTATGACGCCCTCAAATCATACCTTCTGCAGCAGTACTCGCTGTCGCCAGCCGCCCGTATAGCAAAGCTTTTTCAGCTCTCGCAACAACCGTTGGGGGACCAAAGGGCTTCGCTTGCCCTCAGGGAAATGACCAGTATCGCTCGCCTTCAACCTGCCGCAGACGGCTCTCCTCGTGAGGTGAACCTACTCCGTGCCCTTTGGATACGCCGTTTACCTGAACCTGTGCGCGCTGCCATACCCGATGTCGATAGTTTACCCATAAAGGACTTGATGACCAAAGCCGACGCCCTTATGGACAGCCACTTCAAGACCTCCATCAACGCCTCCACCCCTGACGACAAGGATGCCTATTCAACGACAACCGAAGCTGACATGAATGCCGTAGGACATACACGCCTACCCCGTGACGTGCCGAAGCGGCGACAAAGCCGCCCACCACCCACCAATCGCTCGCGCCCCAACGAACGACTTTTACAACCACTTACTACCTCCCATCCTCCGCAGTTTTGCTACTACCACTTCAGATTCGGGGCAACCGCGAAGAAATGTGCCAAAGATTGTCAGTGGCCAAAAAACGTGTAAGTAGGCCATCGCTTGTGGCGGTGGCCTCCCATGTTTCTAATCTTTTCTTTTTACAGGATGCAGGAACGGGCGTGCGATTTTTGGTAGACACGGGTGCTTGTCGTTCTCTTTTGCCAAGGAAACTCTTCAAGGCACAACGTAGTCTGTCTTCATCTGCCGACGTCCGCTTGGTAGCTGCCAACGGATCTGCGATACCCACCTACGGTTACGAGAACCTCACATTATCGTTCGGAAACGGTAAATTCAATTGGAAGTTTCTCGTTGCTGACGTCACAATGCCAATCCTCGGTGCGGATTTCCTCTCTCATTTCCACCTTCTGGTCGATGTCGCCCACCGACGATTGGTCAACGCAGACTCGTACTTGTCGACACCTCTTCAACCCGCCCCCTCTAACCTCGCTCTCCACATCAGCGCACCCACGGATGCCTACGCCCACCTCCTCACATCGTACCCGGAAGTTTTCCGTCCAGAACTTCGACAAAACGCCCACGGTTCCTGTCAAGCACGGTATTTATCACCATATCAAGACGACGGGACCCCCAGTCTTCGCAAAATTCAGACGTCTGGCACCGGAACGATTGGCAGCCGCCAAACAGACGTTCGCCGAAATGGAGAAAATGGGCCTTTGCCAAAAGGCCTCCAGCCCATGGTCGTCACCCTTACACATCTTTCTGAAAAAAGACGGCTCCCTCCGTCCGTGCGGGGATTACAGGCGCCTGAACATGCAAACAGAACCGGATCACTACCCCCTCCCAAACATTGCCGATGTAACCTCCTACCTGCACAAAGCAAAGGTTTTCTCTACGCTCGACCTCCTGAAGGGGTATTATCGGGTACCTATGAACCCAGAAGACATCCCCAAGACCGCCATCACCACTCCGTTTTGCACATACACCTTCAATTACTCCTGTTTTGGCCTTCGTAATGCTGGGGCAACGTTTCAACGTCTCATGGATGGCATCTTAGGGGACTTCCCTTTCTGTGTATGTTATGTGGACGACATACTTGTGTTCTCCTCCTCAAAAGAGGAACACCTCCGTCACCTGCGCATCGTGCTCGACCGCCTGCAACAAAACGGCCTTGTAGTCCGGTACAACAAGTGTACCTTTGGCGCCAACGAAGTGTCGTTCTTAGGGCACCGTATCACTCCTGAAGGAGTCCATCCCCTCCCTGAGAAGGTAGCAGCCGTTCAGAATTTCCCCACGCCCTCGACCGTCAAAGCTCTGCAGGAATTCTTGGGCATGATCAACTATTATCACTGTTTTCTGCCAGCCATTGCCGCCACTCTTGCTCCCCTCTACGCCTCCCTCAAGGGCAAGCCAAAGGACCTGAAGTGGGGTCCCCTTCAAGAAGCAGCCTTCTGCAATGCAAAGAAAGCCCTATCAACTGCTGCGGCTCTCACTTTTCCTATCCCACACGCCCCTCTCCTTCTCTCCACCGATGCCAGCGACGTCGCTATTGGTGCAGTACTCGAGCAGGTGGTCAAAGGCTCGCCCCGCCCATTGGCCTTCTTCAGCAGAAAACTGTCCAAGGCAGAATCGGGTTATTCTACCTTCGATCGAGAATTGCTGGCGGTGCACTTGGCTGTCCGTCACTTTCGCCATTTCTTAGAAGGTACGCCCTTCGTCATTCGCACAGACCACATGCCTCTGGTGCACGCCTTCACTCGACAGTCTGACGCCTGGTCCGCCCGTCAACGCCGACATCTTTCCGCCGTGGCTGAATACAATTGCACCCTCCAATACGTCCCTGGGAAAATGAATCCCGTTGCCGATGCCCTGTCAAGAAACACGTTGGCTGCCGTTCAACTGGGATTGGATTACAACGCCCTGGCTGAAGCTTAACGACAGGATCCAGAATATCAAGCTTGTAGGACATCCTGCACGTCCCTCCGTTGGGAGGATTTTCCCCTCGAAGATTCCAACACCACCCTCCTCTGTGACGTCAGTACTGGTAGACCGCGACCTTGGATTCCTGCTCCCATGCGCCGACAGGTGTTTGATTTCATCCACGGCCTTTCACATCCCTCGTGCCGTTCTACTGCACAGCTGCTGAAGGCAAAGTTCATTTGGTACGGCATTTCTAAGGATGCTAAGGATTGGGTCCGCGCCTGTACTTCTTGCCAAACTTCCAAAGTACATCGACACACGGATTCAGGAGTGGGCACCTTTCCTCAACCTCAGCGTCGTTTCGCACACATTCACGTCGACGTTGTAGGCCCCCTACCCACATCACAAGGATATCGTTACCTGTTTACCGTCATCGACCGCTCCACTCGTTAGCCTGAAGCCATTCCCATGGAAACTGCAACGTCCGCCTCATGTACATCTGCCTTACTCTCTGGATGGATTTCAAGATTCGGTATCCCTGAGCATATTACTTCTGACAGGGGAACCACTTTCACCTCTCAATTATGGACGTCATTAGCGAATCTCCTGGGCATCACCCTACATCAGACAACGGCCTACAACCCTGCTGCCAATGGAATGGTTGAACGTTTTCATCGCACCCTCAAAGCAGCTTTGATGTCCCGCTGCAAGGATTGCAACTGGTTTACTCAGCTTCCCTGGGTCCTCCTTGGACTAAGGACCACTCCTAAAGACGCCCTCGACGTCT
>NC_090733.1:152894493-152901993 GCF_036898095.1 Palaemon carinicauda
ACTGCTATCTTTACAAAGACAACTCATAAAACTCACGGAAAGATGTATGTAATTTCTCAGAAACAGTACGTCTGGAAGGCCGAGTCATTTGCAATTTTAAAGATATTTTATAAACATATCCTCATCCGCACTGAGTTTGGTTAACGTTGCAACCCTACAAAGCTTAACCAACTCACATGCAAACATGGCCGTAAGAACATAATATGAGAGAGAGAGAGAGAGAGAGAGAGAGAGAGAGAGAGAGAGAGAGGGAGAGAGAGAGAGAGAGAGAGGGGGAGGGGGGTTTGATGAAAGTTGATCACCATATAGATATTGCACAATTACATATATATATATATATATATATATATATATATATATATATATATATATATATATATATATTTATATGTATGTATGTATATATGTATTTATATATTGATTGATTGATTGATTGAGAAAATCTTTCAAGATTTTCGGTGATCAATCTATCCTGAAGAACGTTCTAATTCTTTCATCCTACCTTGTTTCTTGTATTGGTCTCCGGTCTGGTTTTCAGCTGCTGACTCTAATCTTAATTTGTTGGAGAAAATTACTGTCTATATAATTTATTATTCATGATCTGAATAATAATCTACGACACCATCGTTCAGTCAGCTCTCTATGCATGTAGCAT
This sequence comes from Palaemon carinicauda, assembly GCF_036898095.1. NCBI lineage: Eukaryota > Metazoa > Arthropoda > Malacostraca > Decapoda > Palaemonidae > Palaemon > Palaemon carinicauda. Next base: position 152,895,149 of record NC_090733.1, read on the forward strand.
AAGATTTTTCATAATTCTGACTATCCTTAGTATTCAGATCTTCCCAGACTGTACCATCCTTCAAATGATACCAAGTACTCTAACAGTATGTCCTCCATCTTAAAGCTCAATGCTTCATAGTATTTTAGAAGCTTTATTGTAGCTGTGATCAGATTGTGGAATGATCTTCCTAAACTGACAGTTGATAATAGTAATAATAATAATAGTAATAATAATAATCATAATAATAATAACAGTGATGGTGATGATGATTATGATGGTGATGATGATGATAGTAGTAATTCAAACTCACTGCAATTTTTTTTTCTTCATGTTGAACAGGTTGACATAAGTCTTTCCTCATAGTTTATATATGATATATTTATTTTGACGTAATTACTGATCTTAAGATATTTCATATCTATCACTCCTTACATCTCACCGTAGTTTATTCATTTCATAATTCATTTCGTCACTGAACTAGTTTCCCTTTTTGAGCCCTAGGACTTGTGGCGTCCAGCGTTTTCAACTAGGGTTGTAGTTACCTAGTTATAATAATGATAATAACAATAATAATAATAGTATATATATATATATATATATATATATATATATATATATATATATATATATATATATATATATATATACAGTATATGTATATATATATACATATGTATGTATAGATATGTGTGGATATTTGTGTTTGTATTCTGAAAACAATGGATTTATCTGTATCCATTATCGTTATGTTATCAACATGAAATAAATTCTCCTTTAATTGTTTATGCTGATTTCCCTTAATAATCACAGCATGATTCTCCCCTTTCATCACTATCATCTTCCATCACTTCATTCCGCGCCATCTAGGGATTGCTCTATCAACCCTGAGGCTCATATCATGAAGGTCGGTAAGCGGAGGCTGTCAAGAATGAAGATAATGAAATACCGATCTCTCTTAAGACAGTAGCCCCCAGTGTCTGGAAGTTTCTTAGGTATATAGGAGGTGAGAAGGGCATTAATTTCTTTTTTAGAATGTTTACTTTAGCATTCTTTAAGTAAATTAGTTGTCGAGTTGAAAAAAAAAAGATTATAGTAAAGGATAATGCGGATAAGAAAGTTGAGTTTTGTGTTCAAAACCAAGATCTCCTTAGATCTATGTTAGAAATAGATAATGAAATACCGATCTCTCTCTCTCTCTCTCTCTCTCTCTCTCTCTCTCTCTCTCTAGACAGTAGCCGCCAGTGTCTGGAGCTTCCTGACTATATAGGATATGAAAAGGACAATATTAACTTGTCTTTTAGAAGGCTTACTCTTGTGTTCTTTAAGTTAGTTGCTGATCGATATATATATATATATATATATATATATATATATATATATATATATATATATATATTTATTTATATATATGTATATATATACATATATATTTATATATATACATACATATAAATATATATATATATATATATATATATATATATATATATATATATATATATATATATATATATATATATATATATAAGATTATAGTAAAGGATATTGAGAATATGAAGTCGAGTTTTATGTTTGAAATATTTTTTTTCCCGTTCGTAATGTGTTTATTGTAACAATGACGTAGTTCATGTATATTTTCATGTTCACACTCAGGAAATCGCAGCCCTGTTCACAGTTACTTTTAGTTCAGTTATTTTCCTCGTGGTGTCCTGGTGGTAGTGTCCTTGGCTGGTGATTGCCAGATTGGGGTTCGAGTCCTGCTCAAACTCGTTAGTTTCTTTGGTCGCTGCAACCTCTCTATCCTTGTGAGCTGCAACCTCTCTATCCTTGTGAGCTAAGAAAGGGGGGGTGGGGGGGAGCCCATAGGTCTATTGCTGAGTCATCAGTAGCCATTGCCTGACCCTCCTTGGTCCTAGCTGCGGTGGAGAGGGGTCATGGGCGCTGATCATATGTAATATGGTCAGTCTCTAGAGCATTGTCCTGCTCGACAGGGCAATTTCATTGTCCCTCTTCCATTCGTGTGTGACCTTTAAAGGTTGTTAGTGATTGTTTGGTTTTTTATCTGGTATTCCTTTATTTTCAGGAATTCTATTGAGTAAAAATCCTCATATTTCATTGTAACTGTTTTCTAAATATTTGACGAAGCTTATTCTTTCAAGATTTGCTTATCATATGTTTAAAGCTAAGATGCTGTTCACATTTTCTTTCACGATGTTTATAGATATATTTCTATTCTTTATTACATTAGTTACCCAGGGTAGTATTCTTATAATTAAAGTACCTATTGGTTTAGTAAAATTTGGAAATCTAATCGCCTGAAGTTGCATATAAAAATCTGACTATATATCAGTGTAGTGAAATCGGTGATACTCTATGGACAGGAGTCATGGTATGACCATGAAACAATCTCCAATAGATTTAGTAGAATTGAGAAAAAAACCTTCAGAAGGATATTGGAAGTTAATGGCAGGACAGGATTAGAAATGAAACTATAAGAGAGATTTCTCGAGTGACATAGATGGATGAGATCAAGATGAGTGGTAGATGGAGATGGTTTAGGCATGATCCTCGCACTCCCCAAGAGAGATTAGTTCACCAAACGTTCAGTTGGACTCCACAGGGCGCTAGAAGAGTTGGAAGACCCAGGCCTACATGGATGAGGACTATGTAGCGTGAAGTAAGAGATGATGAATGGAGAAGTATTGAATTAAAAGCTGGAGATAGAGACGACTGGCTAAATTTAACCGAGGCCCTTTGCGTCAGTAGGAGTAGGAGAAGACAATGATGATGATGATTGGTTTGATAATTTGCTTTAAATGCATTTACTATTACTTGATCCTTTGATCCTATGATAAGACCGTGTATCTCTCACTGCCACCCATTCATCTTCAACATTGATATTTCATGAACAATTTTTGCTATGAAATATCAAGGATTTATTCCAAATCAAATTAAAAATAATAAAAATAAAAAGTCATGGGGATATGATAAAAAACGACAATAGTAAAGATAGAAGGAAAGAGAAAGAGGGAAGATAAAAGAGGGCTATCAAATAGTAACGTAAAACGTTTTCGATGCCCAGGTCGTGTACGTTTTTGTTATTGCTAAAGTAAATAGCATTAGGGAATTGACTCTAAAAGACCACTTTCACCAATTTTATGTTACCTTTTTTTTTGTACTTCTGGTGAGTAGTGCTCTTTTTTCTCTACTAAGGTAGATATTTTGTAGATTGTTTGCACTATATATTGGATAGTAAATTGATACGTACATACAAACTTGAAAACACACACGCACGCACGCACGCACACACACACACACACACACACACACACATATATATATATATATATATATATATATGTATATATATATATATATATATATATATATATATATATATATATATATATATATATAGATGAGTGTGTGTGTACGTCTGTTTGTTATCATGAGACAACGAGAATTCGATATTGGAAAAGATGAATGATATGTATATATATATATATATATATATATATATATATATATATATATATATATATATATATATATTTGTGTATGTGTTTTTTTTTTTTTTTTTTTTAGGGTGTGGATGAAGGTGCAAATGAAAATAGACCACATTTTATAAGTTTTTGTTCAACAAACAATTATTGTTATTAGAGGTACTCTTTTCCAGCACAAGGATATCTACAAATCGACATAGACTTCACTACGTGGTAATTACAAAAATCAAATAGATCTCTTCGCCATTAATAAAGAGAAAAGAAAGACTGAGAAATGTAAGAAGTTATAAAGGTGCAGATATTGGTAGTAATCATCAGCTCTTCATTGCCAAATTGAAATTAAAACTGAAAGCAACCAACAGAAATGTAGGTTTGATACCTTCTCAGATGGGCACAGAGAAACCTTTTGAATTTAATGTAGAAATAGATTTAGAGTCTTAGAAACTTTAAGATACGAAAAGCAGACAATTGATGAAGCATGATATCAGTCAGTTGTTAGTGAAGTTTTGGAACATGTAGTTACAATGAAAAAACCATGAATGTCAAATTATACTTGAGATACTATAAAAAGAAGACAGACAGAAATTGATTGTTGAAAGTTTTTGAAGAAGTACTGGAAATTACAAGGTAGAACATGCTAAATATTCCAGTATTGATAGTGAGGTCAGAGTAAAAGCCAGGAATGATTGGAGAGAGACTTTAGACAGGAAAGCAGATGAGGCTGACAAAGCTATGAATTCAGAGAGTGGCTATGGTGTAAGAATTGCTTATAGAATTATTAATGAAATCTTTACCGGGGCAAAGAAGAATAACTGATGAGATGATATTGGTAGGAAATGAAGTGACTCCCAGAATACTTAACAAGATTATTTTGTAGAATATGGAAAGAAGAGGCAAAACCTGATGAATGTGAGCTTGGAGTGTTGTTGAAAATGGCCAAAAAAAGGCATCACACTGATGTCAGTTGTCATGAAAATATATAGTGTGCTGACTCTACAGAGACTAGAGAGAAAGATTGATAACAAGCTGAGAGATGAACAAGCAGGATTTAGAAAAGGTAGATGTACTGACCAAATATTCATTTTGTGACATGTTGTACTGCAATGCTTAGAATATAGAAATCCACTTTTGATGGCATTTGTGGACTATGAAAAGCCTTTGTTAGTGTGCACTGGCCAATTTTGTGGAGAGTCCTGCGTTGTTATAGAATTCCTCTTAAATATGTGAATTTGATTAAGTCTGTTCGTGAGCATAGTACGTGCAAAGTTAATGTTATTGGAGTCCTACCAAATGAATTTCTAAGGGAATGTGTTATCACCTATGTTGTTTATCCTCTTTATGGATTTTGTAATGCGTAGAACAGTCGGAGATGGTGGAGAAGGATTGGAGTGGATTGGTAGTAGGAAATTAGCAGACCTAGAGCATGCTGATGATGCTTTCTTTATTAGCAGAACACCACAGGATTTGCAATGCTTGTTTGCCAGAATGCATCAAATATCACACGAGGTTGGGCTCAAGATTAAAAGAAGAAAGACAGAGACGATGAGAACGGAATATGCAATGGAATATGAAATATTATTGGAAGGAGAAAGGATTAATGAGGTAGAATCATTCAAGTATCTGGGAACCATGATCTCCAATACAGGGTCTTTAGAATTACTGTAGAGCTTAGTGAAAGACTGAAAAAGAGCAAATCCGAAATGGCTAGGTTAGATAAGATTTGGAAATCAAATAGCCTGAAATTACATTTAAAATCAGACTATATATCAGTTTAGTGAGATCGGTGTTATTATTTCGACGTTTGGCTGTGGTCCACAAGGCACTAGAAGAGTTGGAAGACCAAGACCTACACGGCTGAGGACTATGAAGCGCGTAGTAGGAGATGATGAATGGAGACGTATTAAATTAAACGACTGGCTGAATTTAACCGAGGTCCTTTGCGTCAGTCGACGTAGGAGGAGATAGTGATGATGATTATATATATATATATATATATATATATATATATATATATATATATATATATATATATATATATATATACTGTATATATATGTGTGTGTATGTATAATTTAAAATATTGATCCTCAGATAGCTTGTAGTTTGAGTCAGTCACTCCTATGTCTATTCTGAAATATAGGTTCAAGTTCTGACCCAAGCATAAAAGCACTGAACTTAAAACGAAATTCCCCGTGCGATCTCAAGGCAAAGTGAATTCAAGATTAAAACGTATTTATGGTTGAGTATATAAAAATCAAAGGTTTTAGTGACAAAATCATCTTGAATATACAGATGATATAGTTCAAATTGCCTCTTCAAGAGATGAAATACAGGGAATGATTCATAGGTAGTACTGGAGGGGAGAAATGTTGGATCAATGATCAACCAGAGAAAGACTGAGGTCATGCAAATTCAGGGTGATGACATATGTGGATGAGGAACCATCGTTATCATCAATAGTTCACTGCTTTTAGAATTCAAGGAGATAATAGGGATTGCTTGTAAAAAAACGGTTTGTAGTTCAATTTGAATATCAGCTCACAGCAAAATAAAATTATACATTTCACTTTTAGGATCGATGTTAACTTATGGGTGCCAGTAATTGTACAGCTCTTTAACAGCTGATACAAAATTCCCTACTTTTGAAATTAAAACCTTGAGATGGATTTTTGGGTATTCAAATGGCAGCAGCGTATAATAAATGCTACAATACGCGAGGTGGCAGGGCTGCCCAATGTGGACAGTACAGTTAGATTACCAAGATGAAGATGGATGGGCTGTATTTTAAGGAAGGAAGATGAGTTAGCCAAGGATATACGTGAATTGAAACCGTTGGGTTGGGAGGATGTGGTAGACTAAGAGAAACGTGGCTGATGAGAAAGTGAAGGCAGGTTAAAAATTGTGTTGAGCTCAAAGAGATGGCGCAGGAAAGACCTATGACGCAAATTCATTAAGGCCTTATGGATTAATAGGTGACAGAGGGTTAGGATGATATTATATATATATATATACATAAATTTATATATATATATAAATATATATATATATATATATATATATATATATATATATATACACATAAATATATATATACTGTATATATATATATATATATATATATATATATATATATATATATATATATATATATATATATATATATATATGTATATATATACATATATATATATATATATATATATATATATATATATATATGTATATATATATATATATATATATATATATATATATATATATATATATATATATATGTATGTATGTATGTATATACACTTTCAACCACCACGAAAACCATTTTAACGTATATTTATCGCCACCTACTTGGCTACCAATTTC
>NC_090733.1:152906993-152909493 GCF_036898095.1 Palaemon carinicauda
ATATATATATATATATACACAGTATATATATATACAGTATATATATATATATATATATATATATATATATATATATATATATATATATATATATACACATTATAATGCAAGACAATGGCCTCAGATATGTCCCTCCACTCGTGTCTTTCTATATATATATATATATATATATATATATATATATATATATATATATATATATATATATATATATACATATGATAAATTTTGCACATCTAAACGTGTTTTTCATATTTCAAATGAGCCATATATATTAATACATTAAAATCTGGATTCTTTTAATGACCTCGGGATCAGAGCCCCAGGCGAAATCACTCCATGGCTACAGTATCTGATCGGCCAGGATTCGAACCCTGGTCCAGGATACTTGTATCACATCGACCATACCACTTTGCCACGAAGAAAGATACAAGTCAATGATAATTCTTCTGTATATATACCTATTGAATTCAGTTTTTTTTCTTTGTCCCTAGAATTGAAATCAACCCATCTTCACCATCGTAGCTAATTGGTAGGTTTGTGAATTGGCATTCGATTAATGATAGATTTAGCACTTTTAACGTGTTTTTTCATATTTCAAATAAGGCATATATATAAATACATTACCGTCTAGCTTCTCTTAACGACCTCGGGATCAGAGCCCCAAGGGAAATCAATCAAAGACTACAGTATCTGACCGGCTGGGTTTCGAACCCTGGTCGAGGATACCTGTATGACATTGACCATACCACTTAGCCACGAAGAAAGATAAAAGTCAATGACAATTCTTCTGTACATATACCTGTTGAATCCAGGTTCTTGTACCTAGAATTTTGTCTGGGGCTCTGATCCCGAGGTCGTTAAGAGAATCCAGACTTTAATGTAATAATATTTACGGCTTAATTGATATATATATATATATATATATATATATATATATATATATATATATATATATATATATATGATAATAATAATAATAATAATAATAACAATAATAATAATATGAGAGAGAATTAATCAATGAAATTCGACATATTCATAAATTCAGATATCAAGTCCAAATTATCATTTCATATCAAATTCACTTAGGCAGAATGAGTTAAGGAAAAGCAATGGTATACTTATGGTAATTAAAAGGTAATTAATTTTGGCATGATTAATCCAACTAAGGATTTAGGAGTAACATTTATAATGAAGGTGTCTTTTAATTTTCGTATCAAGAATGAACAGTGCGGAATATTCTCTATCTTCTTTATCATAGTTAAATATCACAGCTGTTTATTAACTGCCACAGGAAATGTTATGTTTTCATTTTAGCTTACGTGTACATTTTTAGTATTTTTTATAGGATTTAGTAATGTAAGACCAACATTTTAGTCTATCTTTGTTTCCTTTTATCATTGTCTCAAGGTGTTTACTTTATTCAACTGTAATGAGTAACCACACCTCATAATTTTTCAGCTCAAAATGAACCTTGTTTGTTTGGAAGATTATCCTCTATCAGAAACTTCCTCTGTAGCAGTATTTGCTCATAAACAGACTCCAAATACGCTTTCCTGTTATTTTCCTTATCAGCCTCGTAAATGCTAGATTTTATAGAGACCCTTTATGGCTCATTGTGTGTTGAAACGCAAAGGGATAGGAAGCGGTCATGTAAAACGTTTTTACTTATATTGCAGCGCACGGGTTTCGTACACGCTCGTGCACTGTAATGATTTTGCTTTTTTTCTTTTATCTTATCACTCAGCCTTCCCTGCACTGATAATAGACCAACCTGTGTAAGCATGCTAGCTTGTGTTTTATTTCGTTTGAATTTTTATGACGTTCTTGCTCGCAAGTCGTGGTATGAAAGTTCAATGTCTGTTTAATAAAAGTTTAGTTGCATTCACTTCGCCTCTCAGTAATCACCTAACGGCTCAGTCCCAGATATCTTCTTGTTTTAGTGATGAAAACTCTTATTTATTCTGTTTAATGTTTATTAAACAAGTGTCAAATTGAACTGATAGTCGGGGAAGTTTTTACCATACCGCATGAAATGTCCATATAACCTCTTAAGTTGACATCTGAATTCTTTTCGCTGAATGTCATAACCTCGGTCACAGCTAATTCAACGTTGACATTATTCTAACGTTTTCTTAGTCACTTATGAAGATGTAATAGGCGTGAAAAGCTATTCTCCTATTTCCTTTTAATTGAAAATTAATAAATTTTCAGTAAATGGTTCTTGAATTTCTACGTAGATCATTTAGACCTTTTGTCTACATCAGAGATATTAATGATGTCCTTTGAACAAAAAATGCAGTTCCACTTTTGTATCTTATTATTATAATAATAATTATTATTAATATTGATATTGTTGTTGTTGCTGTTATTACTATTTTTATTATTATTATTATTATTATTATTATTATTATTATTATTATTATTATTATTGTTAGGTAAGCTACAACCCTAGTTGGAAAACCAGGATGCCATAAGCCTAAGGGCTTCAGCAGGG
>NC_090733.1:152911993-152916993 GCF_036898095.1 Palaemon carinicauda
GGCACGAAAAAAAGAATTCAAACTAAGAATATATAGCTAAAAGGCGCTAAAAAAAAGAAAAAGAAAGACATATAATGAAGTAATTTTTGCATGCACCCCAGCAAAACCCCAAATCAGATACCTTTAATACCTGTCCCCGTATCCAATATCGAATCCGTGCAGCCTTATCCAATATCCGGTTACCTCGGTACCATTCCTACAAGCAATCACAGATAGCGATCTTAACCGTGGCAATTTCCGTTAGCCTTGCTCGTCTTGCTTCGTAGGTTGCTGCGAGGCGGACTCCTGTCTGAGGTCACGGCTGGAGACGTCTGGAGGCGTTGCGGCTAATAGGAATGAATAGTCTATTATATGGTATAGAAATGGGAGTTTTCTCGCTCTGATAATCTTGTGAATGGGATGAGATAATCATCGCATTGTTATTACTGGTATTACTAATGTTATTACTATCAACACAAAAGAACATTTGATAATTTTGCAAATGGAATAAGGTAATCATCGCATTGTTATTGCTGGTATTACTAATGTTATTACTATCAATAAAAAGAAAATTTGATAATTTTGCGAATTGAATAAGATAATAATCGCATTGTTATTGCTGGTATTACTAATGTTATTACTATCAACACAAAAGAACATTTGATAATTTTTCGAATGGAATAAGGTAATCATCGCATTGTTAAAGCTATTATTACTAATGTTATTACTACCAACAAAAAGAAAATTTGATAATTTTGCGAATGGAATAAGATAATCCTCGCATTGTTATTGCTGGCATTACTCTAGTTGTCAATGTTGGTATTATCAATAAAAATAACAATAATTTCCTATTAGTAACGATAATAATATTTATGATAATGGAGCTATTACTGATATTAATTCTACTACTGACTAAAGCAACAGTAACCTCTAATAATAATTTGCTGTCAAGTCAGTGTGATATGTAATTGAATGAAAACTGAGGAAATATTTATCGACTTGGAACTCAGTGATTTAGTGTATGTATGTATGCATATATACAAGTATGTATATATATATGTATATATGTATGCATGCATTAATTCTAACTGTAATCGAACATTTAACATGTGCCATCAAAAAAGGCCGTGGAAGAAACAAATGACATAAAAATAAATCACTCTATATCTCGGCTAATACACATCGCCCCTCAACACGTCCTTTCTTTTTCTTCTTTCATGATATCAGTAAAACTTTGATTTCTTTTTAATTGACTATTTGGATTTTCATTGTTTTTTTTTTTTTTTTCAATATTCGTTATCACTAGTATGATGTGAATGAAATCTAGGATCAGACCTGAAAATATCTTTTTGCAAATTATTTTCCACATGGTTTTCATCATCGCTAATTCTATGAAGAAGTGAAGAAATTACCATTAGTTCAGTCTTTTGTGGAAATATATAAAATTTCTAGGATTTCATTTATTACTTTCAAAGCTTCAGAGAAAATATCCAGTCGTAATTGACGAATCATTTTAAAAATATAACAAAACCCACGCATGAAAATTTGCTGGAAATGAACTTTAAGCTTTTGGAATTTAATTTAACTTCTAGATCGTATATTCATCTATGGATGGCTGGCTTTCATGCGCAGTGATGTATGTGAAAACGTGGCTGTACTTGTTTTTCCTGGTGCTCTGATAGGTCGCTGTTTCTGGTAATATTTTTTGGGTTTTTTCCCCTGTTGGAGCTCCTGCTTTTTCAACTAGGGTTGTAGCTTACCAAGTAATGTTAATAATAATAATAATAGTGAAAATGTGACATAATCCACAGCCACAAGTACTAATCACCAGAATATCGGAATAGAATCAGCTAAGAAGAGTAATTCAGTGTGCTAGAAAATCCTTTGGAGCTCATTTGCCGTTGTAATGAATGTCTGGATTAAATAGGATTCATTAATCTTTGGGACCCCAAAACCCATTAAATACTTTCTATTTATTATGTATTGAGCCATGTTGAAGGAGTATTTATGCACAAGTAAACGATATTTCAGTCAATGCAATAGTTATATATTCGTGCATTATAAAAAAAAAAATTCATTTATGCTCACCTTCTTTTTCATATGCTTATTTACTTTTGTTAAAGTGAAATTTGTAAAAGTCAAATTTTTTTATATATATAATGTATATATATGTGCATATATATGTATATATTTGTATATATATATGTATATATATATGCATATATATGTGTATATATATATGTGTGTGTGTGTGTGTGTGTTATTTATAGGTGTATACTGTATATGCATATATATGTTTTTATATGTTAGCACATATATACATATATGTATATATATATATATATATATATATATATATATATATATATATATATATATATATATATATATAAAGATAGAGATATATTCATATAAAAATACACATATACTCGAGCTACAGGTCATTCTAGTTACAGGGGCCTTATGATATTGCGGAAATATAATAAGGACGCTAAATATTAAAATATTCCAAGAAAATTTATTAAGGAAAATATAAAGTATAATGAGGCGTATTTACGACACTCAAACGATTTTACATTCACAACTTCCTTGAATATTTCATCTGAAAATAAAAATATCTACTATTATCACTTTGAATGTTGTATGCGTTAACTGAAATATATTTTATTCCTTTTAATAGATTAGAATGACTTCATAAATAGGCATGAAGCTATGAATGTGAGTACTAAATAGCACGAGAAAAGGGGAGCGGGTGTGTGATGGACACAGCAAGGAGGTAAAGAAAAAATGCAGCTATTCCAGCATGGGCGTAGGAGCTTATTTTTTTTCGGGGGGGGGGGGGGGTGCTAAAGTTTGAAAAGGTTCTGACCTTGGGGTTTTTGATGGGTTGCTTTCAAGTCTATGTACAGATTCCTGAATTCGACAGGTATATGTACAGTGGACTTGAAATGAGCTTATAACTTTCTTGTTAACTCGATTGGTAAAGATGTCCAGGCCGACATTGTTTTGGCTTAGAGCATAGGTTCGAATGCTTGCTCAGTCAAAAGCATTTATCATGAATTAATATCTAGTGGATAAACTGTACATTCCTAATGGTAGAGGTCGACATTAAATGTCATTGGTGTTGATATTTACATTGATTAAAATCACAATTGTTAGAGATACGTATTGTGTGTGTGTATATATTTATATATATATATATATATATATATATATATATATATATATATATATATATATATATATATATATATATGTTAATTTTTCAAATGTTACAAATACCTCTTAATATGGAATTCGCTCTGCCTTGAAATCTCAAACGCTTAGGGAAATTTCCTTAATGATAAGTATTTCTGGCTGGTCAAGGACACGAACCCATGACCTATAGAAATAGGATAAACATTGGACTGTGTAGACCACCCTAATCTTTATTCTCATTTGCATCGATCATAGGGTGTTTGTAACTTATTTTAAAAAACGTTTTTAATACTTTGAAAGAAAAAATCGATTAACCTTTCTTGACATCCATCAACCTATCTCATCTTTGTTAACCTTTCCTTCGAATAAAAACTGTAAAATTAGGAAACCTTTCTTGTGGTGTATTGACAATGATCTAAACTAACTTTGGCGTCGTTACAGAAGAAATCCTTCCTTTGAAACAGCTTTCGTATTCTCATTAATCTCGGAGACTATAATCATGTATGCTTACATTTCCGTTTATACAAACTATCATCTTCAATCTTATGTCCAGCGCCACATTCCTTAAACACAGTATGATCAGTATTTGTACTAATATAAATAAAGGTTGAAAAAATAAATTTCATATATCGTTGATATCTTGATGCAACATACACACCTCACCTATTTAAGTAAACAATGGCTCTTCTTGTTATAGGTATACTCCGTGTCTTCCGTTTTATATGCAGAGATCATCCGTATCCCCGTCTTGAGCTTATATATATATATATATATATATATATATATATATATATATATATATATATATATATATATATATATATAGATAGATAGATAGATAGATAGATATAGATATAGATGTAGATAGATAGATAGTTGGATAGATAGATATAGAGATATCTTTTCCTTTTCGAGATAAAAAAACTATTAGATATTAGATTTGTTTACATTGGTAAACAGTTTCTCTCTCTCTCTCTCTCTCTCTCTCTCTCTCTCTCTCTCTCTATCTCTCTCTCTCTCTCTCTCAGATTATAATCACGATTGGCCTATCTTTAGCTTGGGATAACTGTTGCCGGTACTGTAACCGGTAAAGGAAAACATTGAGGTTATATATACATAATGGACTCTTCTTAATCTATACTGAACCAGGAAACAGCTTTAATGACATTCATACATTTACAAAGGAAATGATGATAAGGTTTATTTTATAACAGATTTACACTCTGGAACGCCCTTATTAACAAACACAAATTTGCAGGTGGATGACGTAACACAGTCAGGCGTTGGCGAAGACACAGAAATGTGACAATTTTATTTTTTATTTCACAGTTTGTCAATGTTGATCACGCTGATTATAAAAACATCAAATTACACCAGGGTCATACACTTTCTAGCATACAACTATTGCTCCTTAAATTATTTGAATCTGTAATGAACAATGATATTCTCCATTCAAGGAAATTCATTTGGCAGCTCTGCCCCAAACTCGTCCCGCCAACCTTAACCAAACTAATGATTGTTATCTTGGTCACTTGTGCACAGACATGGCTTACCATTCATGTGTTATGATGGTGAAAGGAAATATTAAACACTGATAGGTAAATTCAGGTTGCTTCCAATAACATATGAAAAAATCACACCATTTTCTGATAAAAATATTCATTCTTAATAAGGAAACGATCGTTGGACAATTTACCAACTATCAATTCTCTAGCCTCTACCTCCTTACCACACTCATTTGAAGCACGTGGTCGTCAAATATTACACTACATTAGTTGAGACAAGGTGCCTCTGATGCCATCTGTTGGCGGTAAAATGTAACT
>NC_090733.1:152921993-152926993 GCF_036898095.1 Palaemon carinicauda
TCTTGTCTGGTTTTCAACTGCTGACTCTAATCTTAATTTGTTGGAGAAAATTACTGTCTATATTATTTCTTCTTCCTAATCTGAATAGTAATCTACGACACCATCGTTCAGTTAGCTCTCTATGCATTTTGCATAAGATCTTTCGTAATTCTGACTATCCTTAGTATTCAGATCTTCCCAGACTGTACCATCCTTCAAATGATACTAAGTACTCTAACAGTATGTCCTCCTCTATCTTGAAGCTCAATACTTCATAGTATTTTAGAAGCTTTATTGTAGCTCTGATCAGATTGTGGAATGATCTTCCTAATCTGACAGTTGAATCGGTGGAATAATAATAATAATATTAATAATAGTAATGATGATGATGATGGTGATGATGATGATAGCAGTGATTCAAACTTGGTGCATTTTTTTTTTATGTTGAACAGGTTGACATAAGTCTTTCCTAATAGTTTATATGATATATTTATTTTGACGTTATTACTGATCTTAAGATATTTCATATTTATCACTCCTTACATCTCACTGTAGTTTATTTACTTCATATCTCATTTCGTCACTGAACTACTTCCCCTTTTTTGACCTCTAGGACTTGTGGCGTCCAGCGTTTTCAACTAGGGATGTAGTTTACCTAGTTATAATAATGATGATAATAATAATAATAGTATATACAGTATATATGTATATATATATATATATATATATATATATATATGTATATATATGTATATATATATATATATATATATATACATATATATATATATATATATATACATGTGTATGTATTGATATGTGTGTATATTTGTGTATGTATTCTGAAAATAATGGATTTATCTGTATCCATTATCGTTATAATATCAACATGAAATAAATTCTCCTTTAATTGTTAATGCTAATTTCCCTAAATAATCACAGCATGATTCCCCCCTTTCATCACTATCATCTTCCATCACTTCATTCCGCGCCATCTAGGGATTGCTCTATCAACCCTGAGGCTCATATCATGAAGGTCGGTAAGCGGAGGCTGTCAAGAATGAAGATAATGAAATTCCGATCTCTCTTAAGACAGTAGCCCCCAGTGTCTGGAAGTTTCTTAGCCATATAGGAGATGAGAAGGGCATTAATTTCATTTTTAGAATGTTTACTTTAGCATTCTTTAAGTAAATTAGTTGTCGAGTTGAAAAAAAAACTATAGTAAAGGATAACGCGAATAAGAAAGTTGAGTTTTGTGTTCGAAACCAAGATGTCCTTAGATCTATGTTAGAAATAGATAATGAAATACTGATCTCTCTCTCTCTCTAAGCAGTAGCCGCCAGTGTCTGAGCTTCCTGACTATATAGAATATGAAAAGGACAATATTAACTTGAATTTTAGAAGGGTTACTCTTGTATTCTTTAAGTTAGTTGTTGATATATATATATATATATATATATATATATATATATATATATATATATATATATATATATGCATATACTGTGTATGTATACATATGTGTATATATGTGTATATATATGTATATATATGTGTATATATAAATAAATATATATATATATATATATATATATATATATATATATATATATATATATATATATATATATATATGAGATTATAATAAAGGATATTGAGAATATGGAAGTCGAGTTTTATAGACTATATTTCAGTTTAGTGAAATCGGTGATACTCTATGGACATGCGTCATGGTATGACCATGAAACAATCTCCAATAGATTTAGTAGATTTGAGAAAAAAGCCTGCAGAAGGATATTGGAAGTTAATGGCAGGACAGGATTAGAAATCAAACTATAAGAGAGATTTCTCGAGTTACATATGTGGATGAGATCAAGGTGAGGGGTAGAGGGAGATGGTTTGGGCATGCTCCTCGCACTCATCAAACGTTCAGTTGGACTCCACAAGGCGCTAGAAGAGTTGGAAAACCCAGGCCTACATGGCTGAGGACTATATAGCACGAAGTAAGAGATGATGAATGGAGAAGCATTGAATTAAAAGCTCAAGATAGAGACGACTGGCGAAATTTAACCGAGGCCCTTTGCGTCAGTAGGTGTAGGAGAAGACGATGATGATGATGATTGGTTTGATAATTTGCTTTAACTGCATTTGCTATTACTTGATCCTTTGATCCTATGATAAAACCGTCTATCTCTCACTGCCACCTATTCATCTTCAACATTGATATTTCATGAACAATTTTTATATGAAATATCAAGGATTTATTCCAAATCAAATTAAAAATAATGAAAATAATAAGTCGTGGGAATTTCTTAAAATGAGAAGGCAATAGTAAAGATAGAATTAAAGAGAAAGAGGGAAGATAAAAGAGGGCTATCAAATAGTGATGTAAAACGTTTTCGATGCCCAGGTCGTGTACGTTTTTGTTATTGCTCAAGTAAACAGCATTAGGGAATTGACTCTAAAAGACCACTTTCACCAATTTTATGTTACCTTTTTTTTGTACTTCTGGTGAGTGGTGCACCTTTTTCTCTACTAAGGTAGATATTTTTTAGATTGTTTGCTTTGTATATCTTTTGCGCTATATATTGGATAGTAAATTAATACATACATACAAACTTGAAAACACACACACACGCACGCACGCACACGCACACACACACTCATATATATATATATATATATATATATATATATATATATATATATATATATATATATATATATATATTATATATATATATATGAGTGTGTGTACGTTTGTTTGTTATCATGAGACAACGAGAATTCTATATTGGAAAAAATGAATGATGTGTATATACAGTACATATATATATATATATATATATATATATATATATATATATATATATATATATATGTATATATATATATATATATATATGTGTGTGTGTGTGTGTTTCTTTTTTTGAGGGTCTGGGTGAAAGTGCAAATGGAAATGGACCACATTTTATAAGTTTTTATTCAACAAACAATCTTGTTATTAGAGGTACTCTTTTCCAGCACAAGGATATCTACAAATAGACATGGACTTCACTACTATATTAAAAATATCAAATAGATCTCTTAGCCATTAATAAAGAGAAAAGGAAGACTGAGAAATGTAAGAAGCTATAGAGGTGCAGATATTGGTAGTAAATTCCAGCTCCTCATTGCCAAATTGAAATTAAAACTGAAAGTAACCAACAGAAATGTAGGTTTGATACAACCAAGCTTCTAAGATGTGCACAGAGAAATCTTTTGAATTCAATGTAGAAATTGATTTAGAGTCTTAGAGACTTTAAGATACGAAAAGCAGACAATTGATGAAGAATGGTGTGAAATTAAGAACATATATTAGTCACTTGGTAGTGAAGTTTTGGGACATGTAGTTACAATGAAAAAACCATGAATATTAAATGATACTTGGGATACTATAAACAGAAGACAGACGGAAATTGATTGTTGAAAGTTTTCGAAGAAGTAATGAAAATGACAAGGTAGAACATGCTAAATATTCCAGTATTGATAGTGAGGTCAGAGTAAAAGCCAGGAATGTCTGGAGAGACTATTTAGACAGGAAAGCAGATGAGGCTGACAAAGCTATGAATTCAGGAAGTGGCTTTGGTGTAAGAATTGCTTATAGAATTATTAATGAATTCTCTACCGGGGCGAAGAAGAATAACTGATGAGATGATATTGGTAGGAAATGAAGTGACTTCCAGAATACTTAACAAGATTATTTTGTAGACTATGGAGAGAAGAGGCAAAACATGATAAATGTGAGCTAGGAGTGTTGTTGAAATTGACCAAAAAAGGCATCACACTGACGTCAGTTGTCATGAAAATATATAGTGTGCTGATTCTAAAGAGACTAGAGAGAAAGATTGATAAAAAGCTGAGAGATGAACAAGCAGGATTTAGGAAAGGTAGATGTACTGACCAAATATTTATTTTGTGACATGTTGTACTGTAATGCGTAGAATATAGAAATCCACTTTTGATGGCATTTGAGGACTATGAAAAGCCTTTGTTAGTGTGCAATGGCCAATTTTGTGGAAAGTCCTGCGTTGTTATAGAATTCCTCTTAAATACGTGAATTTGATTAAGTCTCTTCATGAGCATAGTAAGTGCAAAGTTAATGTTATTGGAGTCCTACCAAATGAATTTCCAGTGAACAGTAGAGTATTCCAAGGGAATGTGTTGTCATCTATGTTGTTTATCCTCTTTATAGATTTTGTAATGCGTAGAACAGTCGGAGATGGTGGAGAAGGATTGGAGTGGATTGGTAGTAGGAAATTAGCAGACCTAGAGTATGCTGATAATGCTTTCTTTATTAGCAGAACACCACAGGATTTGCAATGCTAGTTTGCCAGAATGCAGGAAATATCACACGAGGTTGGGCTCAAGATTAAAAGAAGTAAGAAAGAGACGATGAGAACGGAATATGCAATGGAATATAAAATATTATTGGAAGGAGAAAGAATTATCGAGATAGAATCATTTAACTGTCTGGGAACCATGATATCCTATACAAGGACTTTAGAATTAGAGTATAGTGAAAGATTGAAATAAAGCAAATCCGAAGTGGCTAGGTTAAATAAGATTTGGAAATCAAATAGCCAGAAATTACATTTAAAAATCAGACTATATGTCAGTTTAGTGAGATCGGTGTTATTATTTCGACGTTTAGCTGGGGTCCACAAGGCACTAGAAGAGTTGGAAGACCAAGACCTACACGGCTGAGGATATGAATCGCGAAGTAGGTGTGTATACAGTATATATATATATATATATATATATATATATATATATATATATATATATATATATATATATATATATATGTATATTATTTCAAATATTGATCCTCAGATAGCTTGTAGTATGAGTCAGTTACTCCCATATCTATTCTGAAGTATAGGTTCAAGTTCTGACCAAAGCATAAACACTAAACCTGAAACGAAATTTCCCGTGCGATCTCAAGGCAAAGTGAATTCAGTATTAAAACGTATTCATGG
>NC_090733.1:152934493-152949493 GCF_036898095.1 Palaemon carinicauda
CAATATTCGTTATCACCAGCATGACGTGAATGAAATCTAGGATCAGACCTGGAAATATCTTTTTGCATATTATTTTGCTCATGGTTTTCATCATCGTAAATTGCATGAAGAAGTGAAGAAATTACCATTAGTTCAGTCTTTTGTGAAAATATATAAAATTTCTAGGATTTCATTTATTACTTTAAAAGCTTCAGAGAAAATATCCATTCGTAATTGAGGAATCATTTTAAAAATATAACAAAACCCACGCATGAAAATTTGCTGGAAATGAACTTTAAGCTTTTGGAATTTAATTTAACTTCTAGATCGTATAATCATCTATGGATGGCTGGCTTTCATGAGCAGTGATGTATGTGAAAACGTGGCTGTACTTGTTTTTCCTGGTGCTCTGATAGGTCACTGTTTCTGGTAATATTTTTTTGAGTTTTTTTTTCCCCTGTTGGAGCTCCTGCTTTTTCAACTAGGGTTGTAGCTTACCAAGTAATGTTAATAATAATAATAATAATAATAATAATAATAATAATAATAATAATAATAATAATAATAATAGTGAAAATGTGACATAATCCACAGCCACAAGTACTAATCACCAGAATATCGGAATAGAATCAGCTAAGAAGAGTAATTCAGTGTGCTAGAAAATCCTTTGGAGCTCATTTGCCGGTGTAATTAATGTCTGGATTAAATAGGATTCATTAATATTTGGGACCCCTAAGCCATTAAATACTTTCTATTTATTATAAATTGAGCCATATTGAAGGAGGATTTATGTACAAGTAAATGGGGATTCAGTCAATGCAATAGAGTTATATAAAAAAAAAAATTGCATTTATGCTCACCAACATTTTCATGTGCTTATTTATTTTTGTTAAAGTAAAATGTGTACTAGACAAATATCTCTTTGATATATACATATATATATATATATATATATATATATATATATATATATATATATGTATATATCATTTATAGGCGTATACTCTATATATATATATATATATATATATATATATATATATATATTTGCATAAACATATATATATATATATATATATATATATATATATATATATATATATATATATATATATATATATATCTATAAAGATAAAGATATAGAATAAACTTTCACTCTGAGCTACAGGTCATTCTAGTTACAGGGGCCTTATGATATTAAAATATTCCAATAAATTTATTATTGAAAATATAAAGTATAATGAGGCGTATTTACGACACTCAAACGATTTTACATTCACAACTTCCTTGAATATTTCATCTGAAAAAAAAAATATCCACTATTAACACTGAATGTTGTATGCGTTAAATTGAAATATATTTTATTCCTTTTAAGAGATAAAAATGAGTTCATAAATAGGCATTAAGCTATGAATGTGAGTACTAAATAGCACGAGAAAACAGGGCTGGTGGGTGATGGACACAGCAAGGAGGTAGAGAAAAAATACAACTAATCCGGCAGGGTAGGAAAAATTTTTCGCTGGGGGGGGGGGGGATGCTAAAGTTTGAGAAGGTTCCGACCCTGGGGTTTTTGATGGGTTGCTTTCAAGTCTATGTACAGATTCCTGAATTCGACAGGTATATGCACAGTGGACTTGAAATGAGCTTATATCTTTCTTTTTAACTCGATTGGTGAAGTCGTCCATGCTGACATTGTTTTGGCTTAGAGCATAGGTTCGAATCCTTGCTCAGCCAAAAGCATTTATCATAAATTAATATCCAGTGGAGAAACTGTACATTCCCAATGGTAGAGGTGGACATTAAATGTCATTGTTGTTGATATTTACATTGATTAAAACCACAATTGTTAGAAATATGTATTATGTATATATACATATATATATATATATATATATATATATATATATATATATATATATATATATATATATATATATGTATATATATATATATATATATATATATATATATATATATATATATATATATGTTAATTTTTCAAATAAGTTACAAATACCCCTTGATATCGAATTTGCTCTGCCTTGGAATCTCAAACGCTTAGGGAAATTTCTTTAATGATAAGTATTTCTGGCTGGTCAAGGACACGAACCTATGACCGATAGAAATAGGATAAACAATTGATTGTTTAGACCGCATTAATCTTTATTCTCATATGCATCGATCATAGGGTATTTGTAACCTATTATAAAAAACATTTTTAATAATTTAAAAAAAAAAATCGATTAACCTTTCTTTGCATCCAACAACCTACCATCTTTGTTAACCTTTCCATCGAATCAAAACTTTAAAAATAGGAAACCTTTCCTTTGATGTATTGGCAATGATTTAAACTAACTTTGGCGTCGTCATTACAGAAGAAACCCTTCCTTTGAAACAGCTTTCGTATTCTCATTAATCTCAGTGACTATAATCACGTATGCTTTCATTTCCGTTTATACAAACTATCATCTTCAACTCTATGTCCAGCGCCACATTCCTTAAACACATTACGATCAGTATTTGTACTAATATAAATAAAGGTTGAAAAAAATTTCATATATCGTTGATATCTTGATGCAACACACACACCTCACCTATTTAAGTAAACAATGGCTCTTCTTGTTATAGGTATACTCCGTGTCTTCTGATTTATATGCAGAGATCATCCGTATCCCTGTCTTGTAGTCTCTCTCTCTCTCTCTCTCTCTCTCTCTCTCTCTCTCTCTCTCTCTCTCTCTCTCTCTCTCTCTCTCTCTCTCTCTCTCTCTCTCTCAAATTTAGCTTTTTTTATAATCACGATTGGCCTATCTTTAGGTTGGGAAAACGGTTGCCGTTACTGTAACTGGTAAAGGAAAATATTGAGGTTATATATACTTAATGGACTCTTTTTAATCTATACTGAACCAGGAAACAGCTTTACTGACATTCATACATTTACAAAGGAAATGATAATAAGGTTTATTTTATACCAGATTTACACTCTGGAACGACCTTATTAACAAACACAAATTCGCAGGTGGATGACGCAACACAGTCAGGGCTTGGCGAAGACACAGAAATGTGACAATTTTATTTTTTATTTTTCATTTTGTCAATGTTGATCACGCTGATAATAAAAACCTCAATTTACACCAGAGTCATACACTTTCTAGCATATAACTATTGCTCCTTAAATTATTTGAATCTGTAATGAACAATGATATTCTGCATTCAAGGAAATTGATTTGGCAGCTCTGCCCCAAACTCGTCCCGCCAACATTAACCATACTAATGATTGTTATCTTGGTCACTTGTGCACAGACATTACTTACCATCCATGTGTTATGATGGTGAAAAGAAATATTAAACACTCTGATAAGTAAATTCAGGTTGCTTCCGATAAGATATGAAAAAATCACACCATTTTCTGATAAAAATATTCATTCTTAATAAAGAAACGATCGTTGGACAATTTACCAACTATCAATTCTCTAGCCTCTACCTCCTTACCGCATTCATTTGAAGCACGTGGTCGTCAAATATTACACTACATTAGTTGAGACAAGGTGCCTCTGATGCCATCTATTGGCGGTAAAATGTAACTCATTAAGAGGTAAGGGAGGATAAAGTTATTATGCCTTTCGGATTGTAACAATAGTGTTATTCTACGTAGTTTTTACTAACAATACATGTCATACCATAAAACATATTAATTATTTTTTATTTTCATAAAAAGGTAATTAAAATTAGATCAAATAGCTGTGTAATTACTTGATTGCTTCACCGATATTAGTACATGCGGCAATATCTGGTGACCCGCCTGACCCCCAAATGTAATTGAACTAACGATCGTTTGCCGAGGAAATATTTCTGTGACATTTATTGTGAAATTTGTAATTTCCTAAGAATTAAGCTGTGGCCAGACAGCAAGGAATATCAAGTTCGGGTGCGTCTGTTTTATAGCAATGTTGTGCCCAAATAGCAACAGAAATGAAGTCATAAAAATTATAATATGTGGATGACGGGGATAATTGGCAATTTGATATTCTACTGCTAAGGCCATCTATTGACCATGAAAATGAACAGTGTGGAGAGCTCTTTAACCCTTGCAACCTTGAATATTCCATGACGTCATTTTGGTTTAAAAATAGCCTACTTGAGTGAAACTGAATATAATTTATACTTACCACACATATTTATACATAAGTATCAATCTATCCCCCTTTCCCAATTGGATAGAATCATTTATATGAATGGAACAAAGGACGTGTGCTGCCATCTTTGGACAAGTAGAAACACTCGGATTATATTAAAATTTGACGAATGAATACTTTCGTGGGAGTTATTTTTCAATTAATGCATAAAAAATTCAAATTTCCAATAATATTATTTTTCTTCTGTTGTTTGGGCTCATATGTTAGGCTAATTATATTTAAAATAAGGATGATATGTATTCTAAGAATATATATAGCAAATCCAAATATTCTAAAAAGCAAAGGGTTGGAACCCCAAATTTAACCAAATTATATTCATTTCCACAGCAAATACGTTGTTAGCTAATCATAAGCCCAATTATAGATATCAATCATCTATAAAGTGAGCCTTGTTATACGGACCAGGGGTGTAGGAGCGTTTTTTCGAGTCTGTATGCAGGGGGTGGTGGGGGGGGGGGGGGGGATGGGGTAAAGTTTGAAAAAGGCACTGACGGTGGTGGGACTTGTGGAGCCTCCCCAGAATTTCCTTTTTACAACGAAACACCCTAAGCAACCATTTCCTGGCATCTGACAGGAGATTGTACTAACAACAAAATAATAATTTATAAACGATTTCAGTGACCAATTACAATTTGTACACATTGACTATAATGAAATACCGTTAGGCCTACTTGATGAATTTGCCAAAAACATACCTTTTGGGTCTTTGTTATAAACTCATTCCAAATATCGCCGAAGAGCTATCAGTTTTCTAAGCATACAATGTTTTTACTTACGATCTGTAATTTGTTTTTCAGTTCCAATTTTACCTTTAAATTTTTAACGGATTTTGTGTTATTAATTTCGTCTAATTTATAGTTTACATATGACAAATACCTTATGTTTTGGTTGATAATTATGTGTCATTTGTCTCCATAGACTTGAAAATACTGCATTGGTCATAAAAAAAATAAAGGTTTTTCTAATTACTCTACTTGCAAAACTAATATATATATATATATATATATATATATATATATATATATATATATATAATTTATATATGTATGTATATATATATATATATATATGTATATATATATATATATATATATATATATATATATATATATATATATATATATATGTATATATATATATATATATATATATATATATATATATATATATATATATATATATATATATATATAGACCACTTTTAGAAACTGAACCGCCAACGTACTTGTCAGGACTTTGTCAATGGAAGATTCATCTTGATGTATTAATAGAAGAACTGAAATAAATAAATTGGGATATGCTAGGATTAGAAGAACTGGGGAATCTTATATAGAGTTAAAAGAGGGTCAAGTTTTTTCTCCAGAGGACATGAATGGAACATGGAAAATGAAGTTGAGTTTTATTGTTAATAAAAATTGTACAGGTAACATTGAACACTTTTATAATGTCAGTGTTAGTGTTGCAGGAACGATAATCAAAGTAAATAAAAAGTATAAAAGGAAGATCGTTCAAACGTATTTACCAACAGAAGAGGAAGAAAGAGAAAATTTTTTAAGGAAGATCTGGAGATATTTTGAAAAAAAAAATATAAATACAGTATATAAGACATAAGAAGTGAGTAGCATCAGATGTAGGTAAATTTGGAGTATACAAGAAATGACAGTGGAGATATGCGTGTAAAATAAGATGGACAAGGAGCAGCTCTTATGAAGAAACGAAAAACGAATAAATTTTATTCTTAGTGAAAATTTTAATTTAGTTAAAGATGTCATAGTGTTGAACAAGTTAAAATCAAGTGATCATAGAACTGTGAGAAGTAAAATTTACTTAGATCTATGGAAAGAAAGACGAAAATAATATTAAGAAAGAAAATAAACACTTCTGTAATAAGAAAAAAATGTAATGAGTGTTCCTAGTTACATGACGAAGTGAAAGCAAAAAAGACGAAATATATTGCAATTTAACAAAATTTATAATGGAATCAGCTCAAGAGATAGATGGAAAAGTTTCTAGTCAAGATCAAGGAAAATTATGACAAAACACAAAAAATCGAATATTGGTAAAATCCAAGTGAGATTAAATGGAATCAGCAGAACAACAAACAAATTAAAGAAAATAATAATAATAATACTAAAAACAGAAGACATTCGTAAACACAATCAGACCCAAATTAAGGAAAAACTAAAGAAAAGAAGAAGCATCAAGTTCTTGAAAAGAACACTTGGAACAGAGTGACAACATATATTTGCTTTAACGGATGAAAATGGTTATATCAACAAAAGAGATGGGATGATAAAAATTGCAGAGGATTTCTATGCAATGCTATACGATATAAGAAAAAACTTTTCGAATAGAAATAATGAAACATCTGAGCCGGTAACCAAAGTGACAGTATAAGTAAATAAAAAGGATTAAAAGGCATATATATATATATATATATATATATATATATATATATATATATATATATATATATATATATATATATATATATCTGTATGTATATATATATATACAGTACAGTATATATATATATATATATCTGTATATATATATATCTATATATATATATATATATATATATATATATATATATATATAATGTATACATATATATATATATATATATATATATATATATATATATATATATATATATATATAAATATATATATATATATATATATGTGTGTGTATATATGTATATACATATATATATATATATATATATATATATATATATATATATATATATGTATATATATATATATTTCTTTCTGGACATGCTCATCTCTCCCCGCCCCTCGATTATGGGGAGAAGTAGTAGTCATACCCTGATAAGAGGGGTTGCATGTGCCTGTGCGTGTATGTCGATAAATATTTAACTGTCATTTTGACGAGATTGTTACAATATAATAATCAGTGTCCCCCCCCCCTCTCTCTCTCTCTCTCTCTCTCTCTCTCTCTCTCTCTCTCTCTCTCAAGCCTCCACTGAAATATCAAGTGAAATATTAACTACAGATAATTTAAAAACGTATGAATATTGTAATTTGAATTAAGCGTTCTTGTAAAGCTTCTAAAACATTACAGGCTGATTTGCTAGAAAGGAAAAAATACAAAAAGATAATCATTAGGCTACGTTATGTTGAAATCAAATATGTATTGATACATAATACGAGATGTGAGGTCAAAGTTTTAGCTATTCAATCTCTAAGGGTTGCTGTAATCAATCGCCTCAATAAAAAGAAAAATACAAAGTTGTCCTAATAAAGTCAGCTCTAAACAAATCAATTTTTTTAGTTACTATTAAACAATAAGAGAGAAATATTCGTAAATGTTTGTAATTTTATTCCGATTAGGTTATCTACAAAAAATTTCCTGGTCTTCATAGAATGAATATCTGGTGAAATCTTAATTTTTACTATACTCACATAGATTAACAAAATAGACTTTCGCACTTGAGAAATGTAATGCATAAATGAAAGGTTTTTAAGTTAGTTAAACCTTTCAGAATGGTTATTGCTCTGAATCATTTCAGAAACATTGTTAAATAAACCGTAAAGAAATCTTTCAAATAGCTGGGTCCCCATTATTACATTGCTAGGCAGCCAGAAATCACACCAAAAGGCTTATAACCCAACGACCAACTCTCACCCCATACTGGCCCCCAGTCCCGCTCTCTCCCTGCCCCCCCCCCCCCCTTGCTTCCCTCGGCTCCCAACGCCATAACTTCCCCGCCTCTAATCCCCATTAGTGAGATTGCTGGGGCCAAGATAATGACAGTGTGAAATCTTCTATACAGCCTGATCTCACCCCAGATTCGTGGTGTGCATGTATTACCTCGTGCGCAATGTGTCTTTTGGAATACAAGTTCGTCATTTATAATCAATCATTGTTATCTTATTCACTTCGTTGGTACCTGCAGTTAAATCTTATCAATGGAAATACTGTATTTTACATCACCTGTAGATACGAGTAGTTGCGTTCAGAATTATTTAATGATGTGATTGTCTCAAGTAAATATGGGCATGATAGAAATTAAAAATAAAGTTATGTAAGTTATTCTTCGTTGCCTGCAATGTTTTTAGCATTGCTTTATTGAATTGTATCATAGATATAAGAACCTTATTATCCCTTAGTTTATGGTATTACTTATTTCCCCTCAGATATTTTCTATGGTTTCTCTACTCGAATGCCATCGAATCTTCTACAGTAGTTAACTGTTCTTGTGCGAAGACTAATTTTTTCCAAGTCATTTAATTTCAATAGGTTCTTATGTGTAAAACAGACAATTACTGCTATCTTTACAAAGACTAACTCATAAAACTTCCGGTAAAATCAATACATATGTAATTTCTCAGAAACAGTACGTCTTTAAGGCCGTGTCATTTAACATTGTAAACATATTTTATAAACATATCCTCATCCGCACTGAGTTCGGTTAACACTGCAACCCTACAAAGCTTAACCAACTCACATGCAAACATAACCGTAAGAACTTAATATGAGAGAGAGAGAGAGAGAGAGAGAGAGAGAGAGAGAGAGAGAGAGAGAGAGAGAGATGGTGATGAAAGTTGATCACCATATATATATTGCACAATTAAATAATATATATATATATATATATATATATATATATATATGTATGTATATATATACTGTATATATATATATATATATATATATATATATATATATATATATATATATATATATATGTATGTATATTGATTGATTGATTGATTGATTGAGAAAATCTTTCAAGATTTTCGGTGATCAATCTATCCTAAAGAAACGTTCTAATTCTTTCATTCTACCTTGTTTCTAGTATTGTTCCCCTGTTTGGTTTTCAGCTGCTGACTCTAATCTTAATTTGTTGCAGAAAATTACTGTCTATATAATTTCTTATTCCTGATCTGAATAATAATCTACGACACCATCGTTCAGTTAGCTCTCTATGCATATTACATAAGATCTTTCGTAATTCTGACTATCCTTAGTATTCAGATCTTCCCAGACTGTACCATCCATCAAATGATACTAAGTACTCTAACAGCATACTAAGTGCTCTAACAGTATGACCTTCTACATTTTAAAGCTCAATACTTTATAGTATTTTAGAAGCTTTATTGTAGCTGTGATCAGATTGTGGAATGATCTTCCTAATATGACAGTTTAATCGGTGAAATAATAATAATAATAATAATAATAATAATAATAATAATAATTATTATTATTATTATTATTATTATTATAAAAATAATAATAATAAAAATTATTATTATTATTATAAAAATAATAATAATAATGATAATGGTAATAATAATGATTATAATGATGATGATGATGACGATGATGATAGCAGTAATTCAAACTCGCTGCAATTTTTTTTTTATGTTGACATAAGTCTTTCCTCATAGTTTATATATGATATATTTATTTTGACGTTATTACTGATCTTAAGATATTTCATATTTATCACTCCTTACATCTCACTGTGGTTAATTTACTTCCTATATCCTTTCGTCACTGAACTAGTTCCCCTTTTTGAGCCCTAGGACTTGTGGCGTCCAGCGTTTTCAACTAGGGTTGTAGTTTACCTTGTGATAATAATGATAATAATAATAATAATATGTACAGTATATATATATATATATATATATATATATATATATATATATATATATATATATATATATATTTATGTATAGATGTGTGTGTATTCT
Source organism: Palaemon carinicauda (assembly GCF_036898095.1). Classification (NCBI taxonomy): domain Eukaryota; kingdom Metazoa; phylum Arthropoda; class Malacostraca; order Decapoda; family Palaemonidae; genus Palaemon; species Palaemon carinicauda. The sequence goes on from NC_090733.1 coordinate 152,944,392, forward strand.
GAAAATAATGGATTTATCTGTATCCATTATTGTTATGTTATCAACATGAAATAAATTCTTCTTTAATTGTTAATGCTGATTTCCCTTAATAATCACAGCATGATTCTCCCCTTTCATCACTGTCATCTTCCATCACTTCATTCCGCGCCATCTAGGGATTGCTCTATCAACCCTGAGGCTTACATCATGAAGGTCGGTAAGCGGAGGCTGTCAAGAATGAAGATAATGAAATACCGATCTCTCTTAAGACTGTAGCCCCCAGTGTCTGGAAGTTTCTTAGCTATATAGGATATGAGAAGGGCATTAATTTCTTTTTTAGAATGTTTACTTTAGCATTCTTTAAGTAAATTACTTGTCGAGTTGAAAAAAAAGATAATAGCAAAGGATAACGCGGATAAGAAAGTTGAGATTTGTGTTAGAAATAGATAATGAAATACCGATCTCTCTCTCTCTCTCTAGACAGTAGCCGCCAGTGTCTGGAGCTTCCTGACTATATAGAATATGAAAAGGACAATATTAGCTTGTCTTTTAGAAGGCTTACTCTTGTATTCTATAAGTAAGTTAGTTGTTGATTAATATATATATATATATATATATATATATATATACATATATATATATGTATATATGTGTGTGTGTATGTATGTATGTATATATATATATATATATATATATATATATATATATATATATATATATATATATATATATATATATAAAGATTATAATAAAGGATATTGAGAATATGAAAGTCGAGTTTTATGTTCGAAATATATTTTTTTTTCCGTTAAAAATGTGTTAATAACAATGACGTAGTTCATGTATATTTTCATGTTGTTCACACTCAAGAAATCGCAGCCCTTTTCACAGTTACTTTTCGTTCAGTTATTTTCCTTGTGGTGGCCTAGTGGTAGCGTCCTTGGCTGGTGATTTCCAGACTGGGGTTCGAGTCCTGCTCGAACTCGTTAGTTTCTTTGGTCGCTGCAACCTCTCCATCCTTGTGAGCTAAGCATTAATGGGGTGTTGGGGGGAGCCTATAGGTCTATTGATGAGTCATCAGCAGCCATTGCCTGACCCTAGCTTCGGTGGAGAGGGGTCATGGGCGCTGATAGTATGTAATATGGTCAGTCTCTAGGGCATTGTCCTGCTTGATAGGGCAATTTCATTGTCCCTCTGCCATTCCTGAGTGACCTTTAAAGGTTGTTAGTGATTTTTTGCTTTTGTATCTGGTATTCCTTTATTTTCAGGAATTTTATTGAGTAAAAATCTATAAAAATCTAATTGTTTCTAAATATTTGACGAAGCTTATTCTTTGAAGATATGCATATCATATGTTAAAAAGATATAAAAGTAAAGCTAAGATGCTGTTCACATTTTCTTTCACGATGTTCATAAATATATTTCTCTTCTTTATTACATTAGTTACCCAGGGTAGTATTCTTATAATTAAAGTACCTATTGGTTTAGTAAAATTTGGAAATCAAATCGCCTGAAATTGCATATAAAAATCAGACTATATATCAGTTTAGATAAATCGGTGATAGTCTATGGACATGTGTTGTGGTATGACCATGAAATAATCTCCAGTAGATTTAGTGGATTTGAGAAAGAAGCCTTCAGAAGGATATTGGAAGTTAATGACAGGACAGGATTAGAAATGAAACTATTAGAAAGATTTCTCAAGTGACATATGTGGACGAGATTAAGATGAGGGGTAGATGGAGATGGTTTGGGCATGCTCCTGGCACTCCCCGAGAGAGATTAGTTCACCAAACGTTCAGTTGGACTCCACAAGGCGCTAGAAGAGTTGGAAGACCCAGGACTACATGGCTGAGGACTATGTAGCGCGAAGTAAGAGATGATGAATGGAGAAGCATTGAATTAAAAGTTCAAGATAGAGACGACTGGCGAAATTTAACCGAGGCCCTTTGCGTCAGTAGGTGTAGGAGAAGACGATGATGATGATGATTGTTTTGATAATTTGCTTTAACTGCATTTGCTATTACTTGATCCTTTGATCCTATGATAAGACCGTCTATCTCTCACTGCCACCTATTCATCTTCAACATTGATATTTCATGAACAATTTTTACTATGAAATATCAAGGATTTATTCAAAATCAAATTAAAAATAATAAATGTAAAAAGTCATGGGAATTTGATAAAAAGAAAAGACGATAGTAAAGATAGAAGGAAAGAGAAAGAGGGAAGATAAAAGAGGGCTATCAAATAGTGATGTAAAACGTTTTCGATGCCCAGGTCGTGTACGTTTTTGTTATTGCTCAAGTAAATAGCATTAGGGAATTGACTCTAAAAGACCACTTTCACCAATTTTATGTTACCTTTTTTTTTTACTTCTGGTGAGTAGTGCACCTTTTTCCCTACTAAGGTAGATATTTTTTAGATTGTTTGCTTTGTATATCTTTTGCGCTATATATTGGATAGTAAATTGATACGTACATACAAACTTGAAAACACACACGCACGCACGTGCACACATACATACACACACACACACACACACACATATATATATATATATATATATATATATATATATATATATATATATATATATGTATATATATATATATATATATATATATATATATATATATATATATATATATATATATATATATGAGTGTGTACGTTTGTTTGTTATCATGAGACAACGAGAATTCTATATTGGAAAAGATAAATTATGTGTATATACATATATATATATATATGTGTGTGTGTGTGTGTGTTTGTGTGTGTTTCTTTTTTTTTTGAGGGTCTGGGTGAAAGTGCAGATGGAAATGGACCACATTTTATAAGTTTTTGTTCACCAAACAATCTTGTTATTAGAGGTACTCTTTTCCAGCACAAGGATATCTATAAATAGACATGGACTTCACTACGTGGTAATTACAAAAATCAAATAGATCTCTTAGCGATCAATAAAGAGAAAAAGAAGACTGAGAAATGTAAGAAGCTATAGAGGTAGAGATATTGGTAGTAATCACCAGCTCCTCATTGCCAAATTAAAACTGAAAGCAAGCAACGGAAATGTAGGTTTGATACAACCAAGCTTCTAAGATTGGCACAAAGAAACCTTTGGAATTTAATGTAGAAATTGATTTAGAGTCTTAGAGACTTTAGGATACGAAGAGCAGACAATTGATGAAGAATGGTGTGAAATTAAGAACATAATTTGGTAGTGAAGTTTTGGGACATGTAGTTACAATGAAAAAACCACGAATATCAAATGATACTGGGGATACTATAAAAAGAAGACAGACAGAAATTGATTGTTGAAAGTTTTTGAAGAAGTAATGAAAATTACAAGGTAGAACATGCTAAATATTCCACTATTCATAGTGAGGTCAGAGTAAAAGCCAGGAATGATTGGAGAGACTATTTAGACAGGAAAGCAGATGAGGCTGACAAAGCTATGTATTCAGGGAGTGGCTGTGGTGCAAGAATTGCTTATATAATTATTAATGAAATCTACCGGGGCAAAGAAAAATAACTGATGAGATGATATTTGTAGAAAATGATTATTTTGTAGAATATGGAGAGAAGAGGCAAAACCTGATGAATGCGAGCTAGGAGTGTTGGTGAAGATGGCAAAAAAGGCATCACACTGACGTCAGTTGTCATGAAAATATAGTGTGTTGATTCTAAAGAGACTAGAGAGAAAGATTGATAAAAAGCTGAGAAATGAACAAGCAGGATCTAGAAATTGTAGATTTACTGACCAAATGTTCATTTTGTGACATGTACTGCAATGCGTAGAATACAGAAATCCACTATTGATGACATTTGTGGACTATGAAAAGCCTTTGTTAGTGTGAACTGGCCAATTTTGTGGAAATTTCTGCGTTGTTATAGAATTCCTCTTAAATGTGTGAATTTGATTAAGTCTGTTTATGAGCATAGTAAGTGCCAAGTTCATGTTATTGGAGTCCTACCAAATGAATTTCCAGTGAACAGTAGAGTACTCCAAGGGAATGTGTTGTCACCTATATTGTTTATCCTCTTTATGGATTTTGTAATGCGTAGAACAGTCGGAGATGGTGGAGAAGGATTGGAGTCGATTGGTAGTAGAAAATTAGCAGACCTAGAGTATGCTGATGATGCTTTCTTTATTAGCAGAGCACCAGAGGATTTGCAATGTTTGTTTGCCAGAATGCAGGAAATATCACACGAGGTTGGGCTCAAGATTAAAAGAAGAAAGACAGAGACGATGTGAATGGAATATGCAATGGAATATGATATATTATTGGAAGGAGAAAGGATTAATGAGGTAGAATCATTTAAGTATCTGGGAACCATGATCTCCAATACAGGGTCTTTAGAATTAGAGTTTAGTGAAAGATTGAAAAAAAGCAAATCCGAAATGGCTAGGTTAAATAGGATTTGGAAATCAAATAGCCTGAAATTACATTTAAGAATCAGACTATATATCAGTTTAGTGAGATCGGTGTTATTATTTCGACGCTTAGCTGGGGTCCACAAGGCACTAGAAGAGTTGGAAGACCAAGACCTACACGGCTGAGGACTATGAAGCGTGAAGTAGGAGATGATGAATGGAGAAGTATTAAATTAAACGACTGGCGAAATCTAACCGAGGCCCTTTGTGTCAGTCGACGTAGGAGGAGGAGGATATATGTGTGTGTGTGTGTGTGTATATATATATATATATATATATATATATATATATATATATATATATATATATATATATATATATATATATAATTTCAAATATTGATCCTCAGATAGCTTGTAGTTTGAGTCAGTTACTCCTATATCTATTCTGAAGTATAGGTTCAAGTTCTGACCTAAGCATAAGCACTGAACTTAAAACGAAATTCCCCGTGCGATCTCAAGGCAAAGTGAATTCGATATTAAAACGTATTTATGGTTTAGTATATGAAAATCAAAGGTTTTATTGACAAAATCATCTTGAATATACAGATGATATAGTTCAAATTGCCTCTTCAATAGATGAAATACAGGGAATGATTGATAGTTGGTACTGTAGGGGAGAAAGGTTGGATTAGTGATCAACCAGAGAAAGACTGAGGTCATGCAGATTCAGGGTGATGATCTGA
>NC_090733.1:152954493-152956993 GCF_036898095.1 Palaemon carinicauda
TATGAAATTCTAAATATGATAATGTTTTGTTTTCATTTCATTAATTATTTATTTCAGTTCAGATCAAGTATTAAAGAGGATGAAGTTTTCGATATAGATTGAAAATGTTTTTATTCCGTAATCATGTGAGATTTTATTACATTTATACAATAAACTAAACGGGATTTGCTTTTCTTTTTTCTATTTCTCTTCTCTTTTTTTTACCAGGACTTTAGTATTTTTGAGAAGGCTTCACTTTTATTTTCTCAAAATGAATAGTTATTCAACATATTTGATATTTTTCATATGCAAATGAATAAGTGAATCTGATTTGTTATTGGATACAGGGAGAGAGAGGGAAAAATCTAATATATTTTTTCTGGTCCAAAATTGAGGTATTTATTAAACCTATCTCTTATAATCTTTAAATAGATAACCAGAAAGTAGACTGAGATGGTACGGTCATGTCATGCGAAGAGATGAATAGTATATTGGGAGTAGAGTGACGGAAATGGATGTACAGGGAACGAGAAGGAGAGGGAGACCAAAGCAAAGGTGGATGGACTGTATCAAGGATGACCTTTGGTCAAAGGGATTAACCTGTGATGAAGTGTGGGACAGAGGTAGGTGGAGAAAGCTGACCAGAAACATCGACCTCACATAGAAGTGGGAAAAGATGTAGACAAAGAAGAAAGATAACCAGACGAGTGGCTGTAAGCAGAGAGAGAGAGAGAGAGAGAGAGAGAGAGAGAGAGAGAGAGAGAGAGAGAGAGAGAGAGAGAGAGAGAGAGAGAATTTATATATATATATACATTTACAAAATTATTTTCGTTCTGCCAAACCAGAGAGACCACAGAATAACTTATCCTCGCAAAAAGTAAATATTTCCCTAAATAAGGTTTAAGAAAAAAAATATATATTTTTGGTCTCGATCTCGGCTCTCTTGCAAGTAATAAGGAAAACTGAGGCGATAGATTAATCATCCTTAATAACGAGGACAGAGCGGCCAAAATTCTTTGAACCTGGGAATACAAGCTTCGGACATGGTCCTTTTCATTTTTTATCTTGTATAATATCAAAAGATTATTTTCTTGTGATTTTTTTTATTGATGCCCATGAAATGAACGGTCAACCTAATATTATTATTATTATTATTATTATTATTATTATTATTATTATTATTACTAGCCAAGCTACAACCCTAGTGGAAAAGCAAGATGCTATAAGCCCAAGGGCTCCAGTAGGGAAAAATAGCCCAGTGAGGGAAGGAAATAAGGAAATAAATAGATGATGAGAACAAGTTAACAATAAATCATTCTAAAAACAGTAACAACGTCAAAACAGATATGACCTATATAAACTATTAACAACGTCAAAAACAGATATGCCATATATAAACTGTAAAAAGACTCATGTCAGCCTGGTCAACATAAAAATATTTGCTCCAACTTTGAACATTTGAAGTTCTACTGATTCAACTACCCGATTAGGAAGATCATTCCACAACTTGGTAACAGCTGGAGTAAAACTTCTAGAATACTGTGAAGTATTGAGCTTCATGATGGAGAAGGCCTGGCTATTAGAATTAACTGCCTGCCTAGTATTACCTGAATTATAACAGAAATATAATGTATGTATGTCATATACCTACCTATTAGACAGAGTTATAGAAAGTGAGGTGGGGATATTAAAGTGTTAACCAAATACCATATACTCTATACAGTACGTGTGTGTGTGCAGCCAAGAACTGTGAAAATGTATAAAAAAAATTCGGGGGGATTGATTTTGTCGTATTTTACTTTCGGGTGATTGTTTTATTCTAATGATACAAGGAAGCGTGTTCAAAAAGGATTTCTAGAAGTAATGTATATATATATATATATATATATATATATATATATATATATATATATATATATGTGTGTATATATATATATATATATATATATATATATATATATATATATATATATATATATATATATATATATATACACACACACATTATATTGCAAGACAATGGCCTCAGACATGTCCTTCCACTCGTGTCTTTCTATATATATATATATATATATATATATATATATATATATATATATATATATAATATGTATATGTATATATATACATATATACAGTATATATATACAGAGTATATATACATATGATAAATTTTGCACATCTAAATGTGTTTTTCATATTTCAAATAAGCCATATATATCAATACATTAAAGTCTGGATTTTTTAAACGACCTCGGAATCAGAGCCCCCGGCGAAATCACTCAATGGCTACAGTATCTAATCGGCCAGGATTTGAACCCTGGTCCAGAATACTTTTGTGACACTGACCATACCACTTCGCCACAAAGAAAGATAAAAGTTAATGATAATTCTTCTGTACATATACCTGTCGAATTCAGGTTTTTTTGTCCATAGAATTGAAATCAACCCATCTTCACCATCGTAGCTAATTTGTAGGTTTGTGAATTGGTATGCGATTAATGGTAAATTTAGCACATTT
>NC_090733.1:152966993-152994493 GCF_036898095.1 Palaemon carinicauda
TGTATGTATGTGTACATATATATATATATATATATATATATATATATATTATATATATATATATAATATATATATATATATATATATATATATATATATATATATATATATATATATATATATTCTCGGTTAAGGGGAGAGGGATGACCTGGTGAGAGAGGATGTATGTGTATATCTGTGTGAATATTCAGAAGTAATTTTTGACGGGTTGCGTATACTAGTACAGTATATATATATATATATATATATATATATATATATATATATGTATATATATATTTATTTATTTATATATATATATATATATATATATAGAGAGAGAGAGAGAGAGAGAGAGAGAGAGAGAGAGAGAGAGAGAGAGAGAGAGAGAGAGAGAGAGAGAGAGAAAGTAATTTTGATGAAAGGTCATTTTGATATATAACACTGCTTCATTCTCTTTATCATTTTTTGTATATAGCCTTTCTTAATTCTGCATCATCATTTATTTAATGTAACTTACGGACTCCATCCCCTTGAAATCAGAGCCCGTCTCTTCTCGGCTGGAGTCTCTTGCTCCCGACAAGCAAGAGTGTTTCATCAGGGCTTTCTGTCCAGACATGATATTTACTGCTCTGGTCATTTTCTCAACGTGATATAATGGAAGGCAGCTCTCGGAACTTGTTCACTATTTTCGAGTCTTGGCTGTTGTTCATTAAATGCTGTCAGGGTTAGTAAGTAACCGGTACTGTATGATTTATCTCTCTCTCTCTCTCTCTCTCTCTCTCTCTCTCTCTCTCTCTCTCTCTCTCTCTCTCTCTCTGCCTGTACGTATTCCCACCCTCTCTCTTGGGGTGTTCATATACTCCCCCTTTTTCTCTCCACCTACTTGTTTCTACTTATTTCTTCTTATTCTCGTACAGTTTACTCCTCTCTCAGACCTGAATAGAATAGCAAACATTATTCCAAGCAGATGTAGCCTTTTGTGAACAGCTAACGTGTTCGTAATTTCGTTTAATATCCAAGCATATATTACTGTAAACTACATTTTTCCTTTACACAAAGTTCGAACATGCATGCAACCTTAAAAAGATTTTCAGCCTCTCTCATGCTGGTGTGTTGGGTCGAGATGTCAAAAAAAAAAAAAAAAAAAAAAAAAAAAAAAAAATAATAATAATAATAATAATAATAATAATGAAAAAAAAAAATAAAAACATAACTGGGGGCATAAATCTAAGCTGGAACCTCATAATTTTCCGAATGACGTTTACTCCACTTGCTGAAAATTGTGTCAATACTCCTGTCGGATCTCCTAGATCTTTTCGGGAGATACACCAACGTGAGTGATGATTCAACATTCAGTTTTCATACGGCCTTGTGTCACACTTCGATATTCGATATAAAAAAAAGGGAATTGAATAGATATGACTTGTGCTATTTTGTTCCTTTTTTCACATGCTTGACAGCTATTGCCTGCCAAATAAATCTTTAGATTTCGAGTTATACTTCTCTGGTTGTTTCTCTGAAGCATGTGTGATATAAAGATTTTAGAACTATTTTCTCATGAAGTTTGTAAATAATTTTTGAATACTATTGTTGAAATGGTTTGAGCAAAATCACTACTATTGAAAGGAAAGATATAAGAAGAATGAAATATTAAATGAATCCAATAAAATAGTAACAAATAGTGAGGTATGGGAAAAAAGCTGAATATAAAAGATTTTCTGCACTGTTATTTCGTTGATAAATGTATTTCCTCTAAAAAAAATTAAGATATAAATATCTATATGTGTAAAGATGTAAAACATTTTCCCATTCACAGCTTAAAAAAAAATTATTTTACAACCTAAAGGCATTAAGTAAACCATGGAAGATAGAGCAATGAAAATGAAGCGAAAGAAACTGGCTTCAAAACGTTTCGAAATTAATTAAGCAATGTTTTTAAAAGGAAATCATTTTAGGCTTTAAAATTCAATATATATTTTACCCTTGAAAAGATAGGAGCAACAACCTGAGCAGTTGAAGTATAGGATATCCGAGAAGGATCAAAGCAAATTACAAGTCTTCGTCTCAAGAGACATTTGAAGTTATAAAAGACTGCATTGTTCTCGGATTGAAATTCCCCTTTGCGATAAAGACTTGGCTGAAGAAGACCTTTTAGGAATGCCACCGAGATATTTAGGTCAGGTGGGGGGGGGGGAGGGGGGAAATATATTTAGTGCAATTTATTACTAACGTTGATAACTTTATTATTATTATTATGATTATTATTATTATTATTATTATTATTATTATTATTATTGTTATAATTATTAATATTATTACTCTTATTATTATTATTATTATTATTATTATTATTATTATTATTATTATTATTATTATTAATGTTATTATTATTATTATTATTATTATTATTATTATTATTATTATTATTATTACTATTAATATAACAACTTTTACATGAGTTTCTCTATCCTTCTTCTTAATTATAGGTTCTATATTTTGGATATCAAGAGTCTTATAAAGGTTTTTTGTCTTATTTTACAAAAGTTGATTCGTATAATATGGTAATCTACCACTAATTTGCAGAGAATTAATTCTACAGTTAAATTCATGTTCATGTTTCACTTACTTGACAAATAGAACATTATAAAACTGTTCCTACTGTATCAAGTGTTCATAGGAAAACCAGATTAGATCACAGAACTTGAGTGTTGATTTATATATATATATATATATATATATATATATATATATATATATATATATATATATATATAAAATGGTTTTGAATTGAATGCTAAGACCATTCTCACACATATATTTGATCATGTACTTTATTAGGTTCCTTCTACATAAAGACACACATATATAAATATATATATATATATATATATATATATATATAGATATATATATATATGTGTGTGTGTATGTATGTATGTATATATGTATGTATGTATATATATATATACATGTGTATATATATATATATATATATATATATGCTATACATATTTGTAATATGAATATTATTTGTAATAATTTTATGAAAAAAAAAGAATTGTCATTAGAAAATTTGAAGAATCACTTTTCAATTGGAATCTTTGTATGAGTGCAACTGAATAATAGTTGAGTGAAATCCAGTTGGCAGTAATTCGCGGATGCTAATAAAGCACATCTGAAGATTCCTTGAAAGCATGGCGACTGATTTGGTTAAACAAATTAGATCAAATCCGTATTCACTTGGTATTTTGTAATATTCGCTTGTGCGGTTGATTGATTGATTGATTGGGAGGTATCTGGCATCCAGACAACTTCTTTAGTGCGAACCGGATCTTTCTTTAAAAGGGAACTTATGAAGTATTGCATTTTCTCAAATTAAATAGCTATCAATCATATTATCCATACACGTAGATAACCCTAACTCATTTCAAAAAAAGAAAAATGATCACGAAAATCTTTCTAGAATAAGTGTTCGTATATCACGACCCATTTAGAGTGTGGATATTTTAACGTCATGAACGGGTTTGTGTATTGCATGGCCAACAAAGCTGTGCTAGTCAGGGCCACCCATATTGTTCGGTTGGCTGTGAACGATCAGACAAAAGTCTCCCACCATCACCAATCCGCATTTGGCTAGCGTGGTGATGAAAACTGGTCAAACCCCAGAAATAGTAAGGACATGTCTGAGGCTTTTGTCACGCAGTAGTCTAGCTTTCTGGCTAAAACAGTGGTAACGTTAGCCTTGCATTTATATGTCAGCAGATCGATCCCAGTTTAAGCTGTTTTACGTGGAAGGCCACTGCTGTGGTTGGGCACCACAATGGGATATTGGGCTTGCCCAGCTGACGTTCTCGTGAGCAGTTATTCTGAGGAAACTGGAACTGAAACAGACACCTAATAAATAATATAAAGAGCTGCATTTGTTGTTGTTGTTGTTGTTGTTGTTGTTGTTTTAAAAGTAATTCATCATCAGCGAGTCGATACTGACAGCGAAAACACATCCAAGAGGAAAGAGTAACCTTCCGTGAAAAGTGTTGCCATAAAATGAATTCTAATAAATAAAACGTTAATTCTTGTAAGGCGAAATGGCCAAAGTTTGAAAGGGGAAACAAATCCTCGGAGAGATGACTTCCTTTGCATAATGGAAGGGCGGTTGATGGAAAGTAACTTTGGCCATTAGGAGAATGACTTCGAATAGTCTAGGGAAATACATAAGGAAATGATCCAATGACACGATGGAAATTGATGGGGGAAATGAGTTGGGACTCGAATATTGAGAAGTCTGTTTAGGCGAGGTATATACGTCTACATTTCAGATATGTCTTATATACGTCTACATTTCAGATATGTCTTTCGTGAATCGATTAGAATAATACTGAAATTCGTCGACTAAAAGGTTAATGGTTACGTTTACATATCATATATGTCTTTCGTGACTCGGTCAATATCATCCCAAAATTAGAAGATTAAAAAGGTTAATCGTTCATTTTATCGAAGTAAAATCGTCATAAAAATTCTGAATTCATATATCAATTCCACGTTTTGACAAGAGCCCGTTTCCTGGAACTGTATAATAGTAATTGTTCCCCAATGACAATAATCCAATGAATGTGATGTTGAACTAAATATTGATTACAGATAACATTTCCTTTACATATTTTAGTCAGATTTTCTAGCAATAATAACATATAATATACTTTAATTCTATCGTTTAATGATTCATTCCAGATATTTTTCATTGTAAACCGCTTTTCATATGAATATCCATAAGAAAACTTTTTTTATATTTCGATTTTTCTAATACTAAAAATGACACCTCTGATGTTTGATCAAATATATTCCTGGAAAAGATGATCAATATATACCAATATTTTTTTTTTTTTTTTTTTTTTTTTTTTGCTTCACATGTTAGCCCAAGTCTTGCCCCCCCCCCCCCCCCCCCAAGGAGTAAGACCATTTCGGTACTAATAAATCACCTGTAATAAAGGGAATTGTCTGTTACATTTAATATGGGAATATTAAATACATGACTCCCTTAAAGTAAGATTGCAGTAATATCCTCCTTTACAGATGAACTAGTAAACTATACGCTTATATTTATATATTTATATATATATATATATATATATATATACATATATATATATATATATATATATATGGATATATACATATATATATATATATATATATATATATATATATATATATATATATATATATATATATATATATGTGTGTGTGTGTGTTTGTATAAATATTTGTGTTAATAAATGTTGATAATCATTTAAATTCCAACATATTATTTTTATTATTATTATTATTATTATTATTATTATTACTTGCTAAGCTACAACCCTAGTTTGAAGAGAAGGATACCATAAGCCAAGGGGCCCCAACAGGGAAAACAACCTAGTGAGGAAAGGAAACAAGGAAATATAAAATGTTTCAAGAACAGTAAAAACATTAAAATAAACATTTCCTTTATACATACATACATACATATACTAAGGCACTTCCCCCAATTTTGGGGGTTAGCCGACATCACTCTCAAATAAAACAAAAAAGGGGACCTCTCCTCTCTACGTACCTCCCAGCCTGACAAGGGACTCAGCCGAGTTCGGCTGATACTGCTAGAGTGCCAGAGCCCACCCTCCCCCGTTATCCACCACAGATGAAGCTTCATAACACTGAATCCCCTACTCCTGCTACCTCCGCGGTCATTCAAGGCACCGGAGGAAGCAGCAGGGCCTATCGGAACTGCGTCACGATCGCTCGCCATTCATTCCTATTTCTAGCACGCTCTCTGGCCTCTCTCACATCTATACTCCTATCACCCAGAGTTTTCTTCACTCCATCCATTCACCCAAACCTTGGCCTTCCTCTTGTACTTTTCCATCAACTCTTGCATTCATCACCTTCTTTAGCAGACAGCCATTTTCCATTCTCTCAACGTGGCCAAACCACCTCAGCACATTCATATCCACTCTAGCTGCTAACTCATTTCTTACACCCGTTCTTACCTTCACTACTTCGTTCCTAAACCTATCTACTCGAGATACAACAGTCATACTCATTAGACATTTCATCTCAAACACATTCAATTTTTGTCTCTCCGTCACTTTCATTCCCCACAACTCTGATCCATACATTACAGTTGGTACAATCACTTTCTCATACAGAACTCTCTTTACATTCATGCCCAACCCTCTATTTTTTACTGCTCCCTTAACTGTCCCCAGCACTTTGCATCCTTCATTCACTCTCTGACCTACATCTGCTTCCACTCCACCATTTGCTGCAACAACAGACCCCAAGTACTTAAACTGATCCACTTCCTCAAGTAACTCTCCATTCAACATGACATTCAACCTCGCACCACCTTCCCTTCTCGTACATCTCATAACCTTACTCTTACCCACATAACTCTTAACTTCCTTCTCTCACACACCCTTCCAAATTCGGTCACTAATCGGCGAAGCTTCTCTTCCGCGTCTGCAACCAGTACAGTATCATCCGCAAACAACAACTGATTTACATCCCATTCATGGTCATTCTCCTCTACCAGTTTCAATCCTCGTCCAAGCACTCGAGCATTCACCTCTCTCAACGCTACATCAACATACAAGTTAAACAACCACGGCGACATCACACATTCCTGTCTCAGCCCCACTCTCACCTGAAACCAATTGCTCACTTCATTTCCTATCCTAACACATGCTTTACTACCTTTGTAGAAACTTTTCACTGCTTGCAACAACCTTCCACCAACTTCATATAACTTCATCACATTCCACATTGCTTCCCTATCAACTCTATCATACGCTTTCTCCAGATCCATAAACGCAACATACACCTCCTCACATTTTGCTAAATATTTCTCGCATATCTGCCTAACTGTAAAAATCTGATTCATACAACCCCTACCTCTTCTAAAACCACCCTGTATTTCTAAGATTGCATTCTCTGTTTTATCCTTGATCCTATTAATCATTACTCTACCGTACACTTTTCCAACTACACTCAACAAACTAATACCCCTTGAATTACAACAATCATGCACATCTCCCTTACCCTTATATAGTGGTACAATACACGCACAAACCCAATCTACTGGTACCATTGACAACACAAAACACATATTAAACAATCTCACCATCCATTCAAGTACAGTCACACCCCCTTCCTTCAACATCTCGGCTCTCACACCATCCATACCAGATGCTTTCCCAACTCTCGTTTCATCTAGTGCTCTCCTCACTTTCTCTCTTGTAATCTCTCTCTCATTCTCATCTCCCATCACCGGCACCTCAACACCTGCAACAGCAATTATATCTGCCTCCTTATTATCCTCAACATTCAGTAAACTTTCAAAATATTCCGCCCACCTTTTCCTTTCCTTTATAAACTATAAAAACTTTAACAAAACAAGAGTAAGAGAAATTAGATAGATTAGGGTACCCGAGTGTACCCTCAAGCAAGAGAACTCTAACCCAAGACCGTGAAAGACCATGGTATAGAGGCTATGACACTACCCAAGACTAGAGAACAATGATTTGATTTTGGAGTGTCCTTCAAAGAACATCATTTAAACTAGGTCTTGAGTTTCCTCTTGAAAGCCTTAATATATTCAGATTTTTGGATGTCTAGTAGGAGCTTATGGTATAGTCTCGGCCCGCATATTTAAAGGCTCTAGACCGCTTAGTAGACATAGAATTGTTAAGAAAACATTATGAAAGGCATATTTTTCAAAAGGTTCACAAAGCACAGTTGAACAGATTTCTTGAAGAAATGATTGCTGGAATCTTCATATTGAAATTATATGTATTGTTAAATATTTCAGCGAGGAAAAGAAAACTGTTTTATGGGATTTACACATTTATATGTATGGATGAAGATGTTGTATTAGTAACAAACTAAATTTTAAAACCAGAATTAAATGTGTATTACGAGCAAATCCAATATACAGACAATATTGCTAGAAGAAATAATATCACAATATAAAGATAATATGGCTCGGTATAGTAATACCTGGAAAAGCTCTTAAACCTTCTTATCTTCCGATCTTTCAACTTCCCAATGGAAAATCTTCGTGGTCATGAACCAAAATAGTCCAAAGCCTTCCCCCAATAGACTAGAGTTTGAAATGAGGAAAATCACGCTACAACAGGAATTTTCCAATATCATAACTTGAGATGGTGTGGGTGGTGAAACCTTTGTTCTTTCATAACATCATCATATTCCAGCTGAGAATATGTCGTTATATTCTATGATTCTCGTAATATTTTAAGTATCTTCATTTGTAAATTATTTGGGAAATAATTTTGTGGCTGGTGCTCTCAAAGACATTAGGGTGTTCATTCGTGAAGATGGTTTGGATATATGAATGGGAGAACGAACATCTTTTAATGATGAATATTCAAAATTCGAGTTTTTTTTTTTTACCAGATTATATTTTGGAATTCTTTTAGGTCAAAGGGATTTTTTTTCGTTTAAACTCTTGCATGAAATATTATGTTTACATGCATTCTGTTAAATGAGTTATTAATTGGTACTACTTTCGATATGCTAGAAGAGCAAAAGTTGAAAAAATCATGATGTTTCAATGTTCCAAATATTCACATTTTCCAACTATAAAACTATGATTAGAGAAACATATTAATAAACAAAATTCATATCAGGCTTTACAAAAGAAGGACTGAATTTTTATGTTCATTATCATGAAACACGTATGTATTTCTGTTTAATATAAGTAAACGGACATTCTTAGGTAAGTATTCTTGTATGTTGAGAGGTATATATGCATATATATATATATATATATATATATATATATATATATATATATATATATATATATATATATATATATATATATATATGTATAGGATGGAGATTTTTTGGGTAAACAAAATGATATTATGAAATGTAAAATGTCACTTTCTTTAAAACGAAAGGCATTTAATCAGTTTTACCAATACTCACTTGTGCATCCGAAACTTGGAGCATTAATACATATACATATATATATATATATATATATATATATATATATATATATATATATATATATATATGATATATATATATATATATATCATATATATATATATATATATATATATATATATATATATATATATATATATAATTTATCAAGGCTCCAAGTTTCTGATGACAAAGTTAGTACTGGTGGGACTCTCTATTTATAAAAAGGGGCATTTTATTTTTCCTAATCTCATTTTGTTTACCAAGAGATCTCCATCCCACGCTTAGAACATAATCTTATTACAACTTAAAGAGCATTGGAAAGAATAATGGTGGGATAAACACTAAGAGACAAAAAAAAAAGAGCAACATGGATACGAGAGCAAACTAAAGTAGAGTATATTCTAACATGTAAGAAAAAGAAATGGACATGGGCAGGACATAATTATAATGAGAATGACAAATAAGAAATGGACAATAATAATAATAGAATGTGTCCCTAGAGATTGTATATATGTATATAAATATATATATATATATATATATATATATATATATATATATATATATATATATATATATATATATATATGTGTGTGTGTGTGTGTGTGTGTGTGTGTGCGTTTGTACGTGTAATTATAAGGTTTAAATACAAATATATCCTCCATTTCAAATCAAAGGATAAAGTGAGAATATGTTGACAAGTTAGAATTGTATAATATGAATCTCTTCATCAACATGTCAATAGTTGAAATAAATTATTCTTTATAAAAATAGCATGTTCCAGTTAGGAAACATTTATAAATGAATAGTATTGCGTAATATTTTCTATTAATATAACTTATCTTCAATGTTGTAGTATTTTACTTTCTTCGAGATGTAAAACTTTTACTGTCGATAGTATTACGTTACTTATTTTATTGAAGTATGATGTATTTTTTCTAGTAATCTATTTATGTATGAATCTCATAGTAAGTAACGATTTCATAATAAGACATTTTGAATGTATGTATTATAAATTTATATATGTATATATATATATATATATATATATATATATATGTATATATATTTGTATATATATATATAATATATATATATGTATATATATATGTATATATATATATATGTGTGTGTGTGTGTGGAATTAAATTTAACATATAACAAGACACTGCAAAGTTTAACGTCAACTATATATATATATATATATATATATATATATATATATATATATATATATATATATAAACATATATATAAATATATATATATGTATATATATATATATATATATATATATATATATATATATATATAGCCAAACACTTGCTCTTTATGATATCTGGAAGATCAGATAAAGACACACGCAAATACAAAGAGCAATATATGAAAACATTCAATATATTTTATTGATAAATTAGCCATATCAGTTTAGCTAATCTCTTGTTACTGCCACATCAATGAACTTCACACATGAATAGATGCATATTCAGCCTCTGGTTAAAGGTATCCTTGAATTGTGATATTCGTTAAGCAATATACCACGTTTTGTTTAGGCCTCACATAAGATATATTTGACATTAAGAGTGCTCAGTAAATCAAAAGTCAATTAGTAGTATAAATCCGGTAAAGATTTGGTTACTTCCACAGCTCTCTCTCTCTCTCTCTCTCTCTCTCTCTCTCTCTCTCTCTCTCTCTCCCACTACACAGACATGAAAAATAGCATATAACTACCAAATCCTGTTAGGAAACTCGTAGCAAAACTAAATCTATCCTTGTAGGAAATGTTCGCTGAAAAAAAATACGATAAAATTATGTCTTTGGAAGATTCCAGGGGACCTTGATTATATCTAAGTACCAGCTTTTTACACTTCATACTCATCTTCATTATCAGACTCTTATCAGACTGGTACAGGGATCGGACATACTCATCTTCACTATCAGAATCTATCACACTGGTGCAGGTTTCGGGTCCATAGCCACAGGCAGTAGTACAGACTAGCTTCTTTCTTTAACACCCGCAGTGAACAGTACAGTTACTTCTGCATTGACGCATTGTTTTGCCGTTCTAGTAGTTGATTAGGGGCTGTAAGATCCGTTGTCAGTATCGGACTCATTTCAGTGCCCAATCCATACTCTGTTCGAAAGGGCACATCAGGTTGTTCCTAAAGGCAAAGATTCTACAGTGCTGCCTGGTAATTGAACGTGGGCAGTGTAAAGTGAATGTTTTATGACACGGTGGATGATAGATGGTCCATTTTGGGGATTTAAAGAATTCCCTTTAATAGAAATCATCTAGGGACACAGCTTCTTCATTCTTTTTGTCGTAGCAAGATACAATAAAAATCTGCTTGCTTTCTGAAAATTTGATTCAGTAAAGTCAGATGATAACCCAAAACAATCTAGGAGAATGTTGAAAGCCATCTTTCCAACACCATAGAGGGCAGATGTGCCACAGCCAGTGAAGGAATACATTGCCAGCAATATTCTGCAAGTGGTTGGTCCTATGCGTGCTACCAAGTCATGAACATCAATGAAAACCTGTTTTCCTCCATACACATTGTAAACAGCACAGGAAATTGCAATGCAAATGCTGTTGAAAGAACTGCTACACCTGTGTCAGGGTTGTGTATCCCAATATCCTAATCAAGTTGGCTGGCATAGCTACATGCAAGCTCTGGTTATTCCCGAACTCCATTCGAATCTTTAAGTAACCGGATTCTATCATTTGCTTTTGTGCATCCCGAGTGTACATAACCTGTTTTTGCCTAAGAGAACTTGGTGGTGACATCCACTGAGCCTGGGGGAAGTCAGCGAGACTAGCCACTGTCAAACCGTCTAGGGAGAGCGGTAGAATACCCACGAATGTGAACTGTGAATCCATTACAGCCTTCAGAGCGACGCCTAGCATTCCCCTTGCTAGATTGAATTTGTAGCATCATACCTATTATACACCACATATATGCACTGAGCATTTGCTGTTTTTCTGTGTAACGAGGACACCAGTTTTCAGTATACTCCCCAAAGTGAACAAATGACTAGATTAATGTCATTAAATAAAAAAGGCAAACCTTCTGTGTGAAAAAGGCAGTCTCTCCAAGTGCGTTATTTTTTCCTTCAGTTGCAGCATGAGAACTGCCTTATTGCCCTTCCTGATTTCTCCATCAGTTGTTGCTATTGCAAATATGACATGTCTCTCCAATCAACATTGCAGGTGACCTTAGGTTTTACTTGGCCCTTCGTATTTTTTTTTTCAAATGCAAATGTCCTCAAATTCTTTTGTTTACCTCGAAGTGATCTCTTGTAAAGACTTACCCATTGCTTCCTTTCCAATTCTGCATGCTTCAAGATCTTGTTTTATATCAATTGAAATAACTTGGGTCTATTTCAGCTGTCTAGTGGTGGTACTTCCTTTAGCTTCAATGAAATAACGTTGTCTAAGAATTGCCTGATTTATACTCTTTGGACCCTGCTCATCTTGCGTTAATGTCTTTGCCCATTTTCTTAATATATCTATTTCCCATATCACTGCACATACCAACCATTAGCAATCCTTGCTGCAGTAGTTCTGCTCGATAGTGGGTTATCTGAATCTTTGCTGTTGCCAAAAAAAAGATAATAATAATAATAGTTCCAGTGCAGGATACACAGAGATTTGAGAAAATTTAGTGTGAAACCTTGCAACATTAAATTCACCCTCTGAGAATGCTTGGTGAATTTCTGGGGCAACATGTGGAAGCTTTTGCATCTGGACCAAGCACATTGTCGAAAAGCGGACATAATTAATCCTATCATATAGAACATCAGGTAACATTGTAGCAAGTGAGGACAGCTGTAGTTCCCACTAACCTGTCCTCTATGTACGAATGAACTGAAGCAAAATGTTCAACATCTGTAAGTATTCATTCCATAAGTTGAACAAGGCAGATTTCTTTCTGCCATCAATACAGACGCTTCCATCCCTTGGACGAACTAATCAATCTCTGCACAGAGGTTCATCACACTGGAAGGGATATCAGTAGAATAAAAAATTTGAAAGTGGTTCCTAACTTTCAAAATTTGGGACCATATCTTCTCGGTTGCATCATCATGACCCATATCCACACTAAGGTTGAGAATCCTGCGCAAAGCCATGAGTTTATGTGCTTAAGCGGCCCGGTTGTATCCTTTATTTGTCTTATCAGTGGTTCATCTATGCATACATAATTCAGAATCTCTCTCTTTCTTCTCTTCTCTCACGCCCTATCAATCTCTCTCTCCTCCATGTATAACGTAAGTGCTAATCAGCATAAATTATTTTTGGGTAGCCCTGGGAATGAACTGCATGAATCCATCAGTGAAAAATTAGGCACTTTTTCGATGTTGGCCCCTAGATAATATTTCCACCTATTCTTATTTAGAAAAATCTAAATATTGTTTATTTTACTATATTTCTCTGCCTACTTATTACGTCTGTTTCTTTTTCAACATTGACGAAAATATCTCCTGATAATACCATATAGAGAGAGAGAGAGAGAGAGAGAGAGAGAGAGAGAGAGAGAGAGAGATCATTTCTTTTTGTTGACTTGTGCGATGCTCCCTAGTGACTGATGACTGAAGTACCGAAAGTTGATATGTAACTGATAGCTTCACCAGATGGAATATCGTGACGGTGGTGGGTACCAAGAATGTGTTATATTACATAGCCAAAGTTACCCCAACCCTTCCCTATTTTCTCTCTCGTTTTCCTCTGTATTTTATCCATTTTTAATTTCTTCTCCTTTTGATGTTCTCCTTTGTGTTCTTCGAGAACACATATCCGTGGTCGTTGGTAGTCATGCTATGTGTGAGTGCTTTGTGAATAAATGTTACCTCTGAATGCCATTGGTACACTTCAGGATTCTTTATAATGTAGGTTTTTGTATGTATTGTGTCAGGCAGCCACAGAAAGACGGATTGGACATGACTGTTTTATTAACGCGACATAACAAGCTTTTATACAAACGGTTGAGGATAACAATGACATAAAAACTTTAATGATATGAAACATGCAACGGCAAGCTTAAACAGGTTTTTCTATTATCATTGAGAGAGAGAGTGAGAGAGAGAGAGAGAGAGAGAGAGAGAGAGAGAGAGAGAGAGAGCAATCGCATTAGAATGTATGAGCGTGTATGAAATACACTAGCATTACAGTAATATATTTAGCTTCATAAACCAAATTTTAGGTTCTCACCAAACCATAGAGACGACCTGTTCCGCATAATGGGATATTAAAACGTTATTCAATTCTCTTGATACTTAGGTTGAGTAATAAATAAAATGCCTCTCTTTAATTTAGATTTCTAAAATGACACCGGAAAAACGTTCCTTGATGAAAACATCGTCTTGTAAGATACGTGATATTTTCAATAACACACACACTCTCTCTCTCTCTCTCTCTCTCTCTCTCTCTCTCTCTCTCTCTCTCTCTCTCTCTCTCTCTCTTGTTTTTTACACACACACACTAATTCACACGTACGCGATTTATACACGTGCAATAAACGACCCTTCAGAGTCCACTTGGGATGAAGGAATAGGAAAGGAAAACTCCACCACATCCTTTAAAGTGACGGATTGCAAAGGCGAGCAGTCGAGTCCTAATTACATCCTTGATAGAATTTATGAGAACAGAGAAGGAGGACTGTCGGCGCAGTGATAATTTGGCAAAGTTTAAATACTCTTTTCTCATTGCTCTCGAAGACGGAAACTTCCATTTCTCAGATGCTTTGAGCAGTTTGTAGTTTTCCATGACCCTTTTCACAACGAGGTTTAGTGCCGTCAGTGCACCTCACGCTGTAAACTGTAGGCATTGCTATATAGTCTTTACAGCATCTACTTGGTCCTTAGTAGACCTAGTTATTAGCTTTCTGGATTACCCCCGTTACAGCTTTCGTTTTTTACTCTCTTGCTGATCAGCCTCTTTGAATTCCAAATCTATTGTTGTGGGGACTTGTGTGCTAACGTCCCTGAATGGCGATTGCTAGACTGGAGTTCAAGTCCCACTCAAACTCTTTAGTTCTTTTGGTCGCTGGAACCTCACCATCCTTGTGAGCTAAAGATGACGTGTTTGGCGGAGCCCAGCAGCCATTTCCTTGACCTCCTTCGTCCTAACTTGGGTGGAGAGCGGGCCTGAGCGCTGGTCATATGTATAAATGGTCAGTCTCTAGGGCATTGTCCTGCTTGCTAATGAAGTGTCATTGTCCCTTGCCTCTGCCATTCTTAGGTGGCCTTTAAACAATTGCAGATAATTCTCCCGGTTGAATAATCTCACCAGACCCGACGTTGTACCCTATGAAGCAAGTTATTTACACCTGACTCAGACATAGTTAAGCGGAGTAAATTTTCGCAAATAATATTTTTCAGTCTTTGATTTTGATTCATTCATCTATGAATTATTTATTACTTAGTGATATTTTTTTCCTTACTGGAATGTGTTTTCCTTGTTATCTTTCCTACGAAATATAGTTAACTAATACTGTATTTCCGTCTTCCAGTCACCTTATTGTTCTGTAAACAATAACTGAGAGACAAAAATAAAAATCAAGGAAATTAACCTCTTGAGCAAACCCGAGATTTTTCGGACCCAATGGAGAAGTCTCTTTGACGAACAAGTGCTTTCATTATCTGATATTTTTTCTTTCTCCCCCAGCTCTCTCTCTCTCTCTCTCTCTCTCTCTCTCTCTCTCTCTCTCTCTCTCTCTCTCTCTCTCTCTCTCTCTCTCTCAGACTTTCAGTGGATGTAGTGAACAGTAATACGGTAAATGAATTCAAGTTGAGTTAGACAGGATCATAAAATTCTGTAAACATTTAAACGATTTCGTTTTACACAAGAGTAAATGGAATCTCCGCGGATGGAGAAAAAAGTCTTTAAGGCTTCTAAAATACTTCTCTCTCTCTCTCTCTCTCTCTCTCTCTCTCTCTCTCTCTCTCTCTCTCTCTCTCTACTCCAGTAAGAATTCCTTTTATTCTCGAAATATGGCAAGATATTTCGCACAGACGTTTTTCAGAATAATACTGAAAGCAGCTGACGACGACAAATAAAAGATGGGACTTCCATCTCAAGGTTACCTTCTTATCATAAAACCTTAGCAAAGGGAATTTATTGGAACCAAAGGAATCGTTAATACCAGCAATAACATCTCCTAGTTCGGTGTTGATTGATATATGTTGAATAGAGAACATGAATATTATGCAAATATCTTTCCTTACATCACTTTTTTGGATGTAGGCTTTTATTTTTGTTCTTTCTTTGATAAACAGTGTAGGCCTACATGAGCTCAGTTGAAATAGGAGAATATTTAGATGTCATGTTTTTATACTTTGTGTTCGCCTTTTTCACAGAATACGTGGATTTCGGTATATATACCAAATAATGAGTTAGATATGGTGAATTTGATAGAATTAGAAATATTTAATTCACAGTTGTATATTTCTGGTTTAAAATTAATTTTCTTATA
The DNA here is from genome assembly GCF_036898095.1 of Palaemon carinicauda. Taxonomy (NCBI): domain Eukaryota; kingdom Metazoa; phylum Arthropoda; class Malacostraca; order Decapoda; family Palaemonidae; genus Palaemon; species Palaemon carinicauda. Next base: position 152,983,439 of record NC_090733.1, read on the forward strand.
ATTATTCTTTTCATATATTTTATTCATTTTCTTATTTTCTTGATCTATTTGGTAATTTCTTTATTGATATATTTGTTAATTAGCATCCATCTCCTGATGAAAAACATATTAAAGAACTCTGATAAAGGTTTAAGTAATGGTGTTTAGTCTGACAATGCCTTTAATCTTGAAGCAGCCAGAACATAAGGATGGGGAACCATGATATCTTGATATATGTTTTTCATCGTTCAAATATTATTACTTGCAATATAAGAAAGAGAAAAGAGATACGAAGAAAATAGAATAATGCTCACATAGATGTGGGAAAACTAAGTAAAGAGAGGCATTAAATTTCGACGAAGTTTAGAATTGGCAATGATATAGCAATGAGTATCTTTCTTTATATGGCCACCAGCGTTCACTCTCATGATTTCGAAGGAGTGGGTGATGACATTGCTAGGGAACAGTCAATAAACAAAAGTAAACTTTGAACTAACATAATAAATCACATATCTTAAAGAGAATTGCATTATTGATAAACATACTGTGAAATGAATTTCATGGCATGGAAGAAAATACCATTACTCCAAGAACTGAACATTAAACTTTCCCATTGCTGGAACAAGCGATACTCGGAGTGTGACGTTGATAAGACCAATTCACACCGCTGGTCTCGGATCGCAGATGGAAGAAGGAACGAAAAATCGCATTAACTTTCTTGAGAAGTCTCGTAACTTTTCTTTTTAAGAACATAAGACAAAAATGGTAAAGGACATAACTTTTCCAATTAGGTTTTAGCTTGATGATAACACAGCAATCGACAACTCAATTCAACAAAACAGACGAATGTGCCAGACTTATTGACGATTGAGATAAAACATGAGGATTATTATTCTTTTTTATATCATCGTGAGATCATAAGATCTGGGTTTCAACGGAGGAATATTGGTATCCTACTACCTCATCCCGAAACAGAAAGTCACTCAAAAGAATATCCTAAAGCGAATGAAAGGGAAAGGGCTATTTACGTCGGGTTGTGGCCCCGGAATGACAGACTGATAGGGTCTCATAACTGAAAGACGGCCTGCACATAACTGACTTTATACAAACAGGATAACAAGCTTATATACAAACGGTTGAGGGTAACATGGCATAAAACTTTAACAATTTAAAACATGCAATGGCAAGGTTAAACAGGTTTTTTATTATCAGTGAGTCTATGAAAGAGAGAGAGAGAGAGAGAGAGAGAGAGAGAGAGAGAGAGAGAGAGAGAGAGAAATACACGTGCATTACAGATGTGTTGAACGCTAAACTTCATATGCCATTAATCATTCGATTCTAGAAAAACATTCTAGATCCGACATAAAATTAATAATAGTGTCATATATAATTCTCTCCTTTTGCGTTAATTGAAGTTGGATATTTTTATAGCATTGAGTTTGATAAAAGATATGAAAAACAATGAAAGTGTATCATACTCCTTTATCTGGAAATACTGACTTTTGAAATTATTCGTTGTTTAAAATCCTATTCTCAAATTTATTAAGTCAAAGAAATGAGGAAGGGAAAGGAAGAAGAGTTTTGAATTTTTATATGAATGAATAGATTTCATTTAGAGATTCCTTAATCCTAAACACCTTCAAGTCTTAACAGTTTTCACTTATTGGTTCAGCGTTAAAATTGTTGATTAGTGTTATCGCAGATTGTACTCTTATGGGTATTTTATCAAATTTTGTTTAAATGCAACGATATATTGTACATGCTGTATATATTCATAATTACTTCAGGAGACTTAACGTATGTCAATCAGGTTCTTATCATGGCGTAGAAAATGTATGTATAATGCTCGAGTCTGGAAGTCATAAATGACAGGTTTGACGCAGCTCACTATGACATTAGTCGCAACGGTGTTATATACATCATTAGGAGAATCGTTATGAAGTGACGTACATACGTAACCACTTGGCGCATTCTCAGTGTTGACCTTATTTGCTCCTCGTCAGTTGCGTTGGAAAAGTTTTGTTTGTGTCTACTTCGCTACCGTCACCGTAACGACCTCTGTTACACAACTGAAAATGTAGTGACCAATGCTATATAGTAGGTTGGCCCGGGCACCAGCCCCCGTTGAGATACTACGGCTAGAGAGTTATGGGGTCCTTTGACTGGCCAGACATTACTACTTTGGACCCTTCTCTCTGGTTACGGTTCTTTTCCTTTGCCTACAGAGGACACCTAATAGTCTGGCCTATTCTTTACAGATTCTCCTCTGTCCTCATACACCTGAGAACACTGTGATTACTAGACAATTCTTCTTCACCCAAGGGGTTAACTACTGCACTGTAATTGTTCAGTGGCTACTTTTCTCTTGGTAAGGGTAGAAGAGACTCTTCAGCTATGGTAAGCAGCTCTTCTAGGAGAAGGACACTCCGAAATCAAACCATTGTTCTCTAGTCTTGAGTTGTGCCATAGCCTCTGTACCATGGTCCTCCACTCTCTTGGGTTAGAGTTCTCTTGCTTGAGGGTACACTCGGGCACACTGTTTTATCTAGTTTCTCTTCCTCTTCTTTTGTTAAAGTTTTTTTAGTGCATATAGGAAATATTTATTTTAATGTTGTTACTATTCTTAAAATGTTTCATTTTTCCTTATTTCCTTTCCTCACTGGGCCATTTCCCCTGTTGGGGGCCTTGGGCTTGTACCATCCTGGTTTTCCAATTAGGGTTGTAGCTTAGCATTTAATAATAATAATAATAATAATAATAATAATAATAATAATCTCCCAATTTCCATGATTCCCACATTATCTAGTTTTTGAACATCTTTTGACAAAATGTCAGTATAGGTATGCAGAAGGTTCCCTAGTTTGCAGTTTGGGTTTCGTAAAGGCGTTGGAGCAAGTGATGTCCCTTTTTCGATCTCCATTGCTGTACAGAAATTCGTTGATTGTGGTCAGGAAGTTCGTATGATTGGCCTTAATTTTTGGGTTGCCAGGCCTTTCCACACGAACCGACCTGATCGGCGTGCTCCGAGGTTGACAGACAAATTCTGCCAATAGTGTGTTCAGTAAGGTATGATAAATATAGTGCCTATCGCAAAAAAGATTTGTAGCATAATGATTGTTTTATGTGTTATGAACAAGAAGAGAATTTGGTGCAAAAGAATGGTTCGGTAAAAGGAATGTATACGACAGCATTACAACAAAACTACAGGAATTACAAGATGACCATGAAAAGGATTTCAGAGACTAATTGAGAATGAGTGTAAGCACGATTTATAATCAACTAGGATTACTGAAGCCATACATTATGAAATTATTATTATTATTATTATTATTATTATTATTGTATGTATATATATATACATATATATGTATATATATATATATATATATATATATATATATATATATATATATATATATATGGGGTTTTAATAAAAACAAGTAAGTAATACTTCTAGTAATCACAATGCGAATGCTTATGACATTTCAATTCCCCAACACAAAATCGTTTATAGTAATTTTCATTTAGGTAGCTACAGTTGTCCAATACAACTTTAAAGAAAACTGAGAACAAAGTGTTTATAATGTTTCATTAGCCTGAGAGAGAGAGAGAGAGAGAGAGAGAGAGAGAGAGAGAGAGAGAGAGAGAGAGAGAGAGATAGAAACCAACTGAAAACTTAAACCACATATAAATTTCGCCTGCAAAGTAACTCATAGTAGATATTCTTCTTCACCCAAGGGGTTAACTACTGCACTGTAATTGTTCAGTGGCTACTTTTCTCTTGGTAAGGTAGAAGAGACTCTTCAGCTATGGTAAGCAGCTCTTCTACGAGAAGGACACTCCGAAATCAAAACATTGTTCTCTAGTCTTGGGTAGTGCCATAGCCTCTGTACCATGGTCTTCCACTGTCTTGGGTTAGAGTTCTCTTGCTTGAGGGTACACTCGGGCACACTGTTCTATCTAGTTTCTCTTCCTCTTCTTTTGTTAAAGTTTTTATAGTGTATATTATCTCCCAATGTCCATGATTCCCATATTATCTAAAGTTTTTGAACATTTTTTGACAAAATGTCAGTTTAGGTATGCTGAAGGTTCCCTAGTTTGCAGTTTGGGTTTCGTAAAGGCGTTGGAGCAAGTGGTGTCCCTTTTTCGATCTCCATTGCTGTACAGAAATTCGTTGATTGTGGTCAGGAAGTTCGTATGATTGGCCTTGATTTTTGGGTTGCCAGGCCTTTCCACACGAGGCGACCTGATCGGCGTGCTCCGAGGTTGACAAACAAATTCTAAGTGGTTTACCCGTGAATGTTGTCCACACTTTTGAGTCGATGGAGAGATGGGAGTGACTGACTATGCCAGTAGTGTGTTCAATAGGGTACGATAAACATAGTGCTTACCGCAAAAAAAAAAAAAAAAATTTGTAGAATAATGATTGCTTTATGTGTGATGAACAAGAAGAGAATTTGGTACAAAAGAATGGTTCGGTAAAAGGAATGTATATGATAGCCATACAACAATACTACAGGAATTACAAGATGGCCATGAAAAGGATTTCAGAGACTATTTGAGAATGAGAGTAAGCACGATTTATATTTAACTAGGAAAGCCGGAGCCATACATTATGAAGTTATTATTATTATTATTATTATTATTATTATTATTTTATATATATATATATATATATATATATATATACATATATATATATAGGGTTTTAATAAAAACAAGCAAGTAATACTTCAAGTAATCACAATGCAAATGCTTATGACATTTCAATTCCACAACACAGAACGTTTACAGTAATTTTTATTTAGGTAGCTACAGTTGTTCAATACAGCTATAAAGAAAACTGCATACAAAGCGTTTATAATGTTTCATTAGCCTAAAGAGAGAGAGAGAGAGAGAGAGAGAGAGAGAGAGAGGAGAGAGAGAGAGAGAGAGAGAGAGAGAGAGAGAGAGAGATGGAAACCAACTGAAAACTTAAGCCACATATAAATTTGGCCGGCAAAATAACTCCTAGAGATATTTATTTAACAAACTGGCCTAGTAATTATATTTAATACAACTAACTATACAAGAAATACAATTTATACAAGAAATCCATCCAAATAACAGAGGGAAACCAACTGAAAGCTATTAAGCCATATATGAATTTCACCTGCAAAATAGCTTTGAGTAGCCTTGCATTTAATAAACTAACCTAGTTATTATGTACGATACAGGTAACTATACAAGAAATCTATCCAAATAATAGTAGGAAACAAACTGAAAGCTATTAAGCCATATATGAATTTCACCTGCAAAATAGCTTTGAGTAGCCTTGCATTTAATAAACTAATCTAGTTAATATACACAATACAGCTAACGATACAAGAAATCTATCCAAATAATAGAAGGAAACAAACTGAACGCCATTGACCCATATATGAATTCAAGAACGTACAGGAAAACTACATTTGCACGAAATATTATTTTGGGTATAAAAAAGAGAAAAAAAAAGTTTCCAAAAGCCCAGGGTCGAAGCTGAAGCCATCGGGCACCGTCATGGTTAGACCCTGTTAATCTATGAAGTCCTTGTTTTCAAGATCAGTTGGAGTAGGTGGGTTTGTTTCTAGCATCATTGTTGAATATTTGAGTAATAGATTTTTGAAGAGCTTTTGATGGGTACCATATATGTGTATATATATATATATATATATATATATATATATATATATATATATATATATATATGTGTGTGTGTGTGTGTGTGTGTGTGTGTATATATATGTATGAATATATATAACGGATTTTGAGCGAAGCGAAAAATCTATTTTTGGGTGAGATTGCCATGTCGTCCTGATGGAAGTTCCTATAGGGTAGCTTCCTAGGGTATATTACAACTACGGCGATATTCCCAGAGAATTTACGTTAAGGTACCCAGAATTCTAACTCCTGGAGCGAATATCCCTAATGAAAGGGATATCGCGACATATCAGAGGACGTATTCTTGACACGCCACATGGCAATCTGCGCCCCAAACAGAGATAACACATCGAGGGGTCAATTGGCAAGAAACGAAAACGGGAAAGAAAAAGGGGGGAGCCACTCCCAAGGCTCCCTATTCTCCAGTTTCGTAAGCGTGCCTGGCGCCAATCCTAGCGCCATCTGTATTCCTTGTAGCGTACACGAGGTGCTACAGATACTGTATGTAGGGAGGGGTCCTACAGCCCTTTCATAGAAAGGGAAGGGCGGGTCCATCAGGACGACATGGCCATCTCACCCAAAAATAGATTTTTCGCTTCGCTCAAAATCCGTTTTTTGGGCTCAAGCCATGTCGTCCTGATGGAAGTATACCAGAGCATTACTGTATCTGTGGATTCTCAGAACGTGCCGTACTCCCCGGAGGTAATTTTTCCCGGTCGACTAGACCTAGAGACCCAAGATGTTACCATTATACATCTTTTCAACTAACCATAAACCATGTTAGAGCTTCCTGCCCCCTACAGGGAAGAGTCCTACTAGACTCTGGAAAAGTCTCGAAGAGTACATATACCTATGTATGAATACCAGGCAAGCTAATATAGTGGTCTCACCCTATATTAAGTAAAGCATAGTTTGTAAAGAACCACTGCGTCAATATGAAATATCGACCAGTTCTCCGCACAATACTTGTATTGGACAAAGGTTTATATCCGCATAGGAGGAAACTCGTAAAACCGCCACCGTCCCCTTCTGGGACGGAGTTCTCCCGATAAGGGAAAGCATAAACCAATGCAACATAGCTTGCATACAGGAACAATCTATTAGAATTATCCAAGATAAATAAATATACATAGAATGAATGCTCAATTATATCAATAAATTGACACAGGTGAAGGAGACGCAAGGTTCTCAAGAACAAGTTTATTGATAGACAATAAACAGACAGGTTAACAACAATTCTATATATATATATATATATATATATATATATATATATATATATATATATATATATATATATAAGAAGAGGATAACCAAAACTTTAAGCATAAGTCTGATAGTAAACAGAAACTTGATTATCTGAAAGAAAAACATTAGTGCCACTTTTAACATACCGAGGTATGAAGGTCAGAAAAGTCTGTATTACTAATCAGTTACATTAGCGTTAGAAACGCTCGGCACACATGTCTGCACTTATGCTAGGTTCACCTTTGGAAGTGGAACAGTCAACGTGGGCACCTCAGTGCCCTCACTTAGTTTGTAGCACAGAACGTAACTACACACTCACCCTGGAATTAATTGTCCCAATTAAAACCACTGTTCCTCGCAGAGTTAAACAGCAGGGTTAACGACGCAACCCACTGCTACCACAGAACTCTTTAGTTGCTCCACTTGCTTCGCATAGTGGCGAAAGAACACTCTGGAAGACTTCCAGCCAGTGTATGAACGGAGATGTTCAAAATCCATACAATTAAGGAAATTTAAGGATGAAGCAACTTTCCTCGGATCGTGACCTGCGGGTGTACTGTCAGGATCCGCTCTGCGAATAAAATATGCGATTTTCGCCCTGAGTTGATTCAGTGATAAATTTGGGCCTGATGTTTCTCCCCTGAATAGTTGACCACCCTAGAAGTCTGAAGTTCTATGAAGATAGACCTTTAGGCATTCTACTGGACATAAAGATGCATCTCCTTTCAGAGGGCAGATTCTCCAGGGACCCCACCTGTTGGTAGGTAACTCATTCTTGGTGTGAAACAAAGGATCCGGAAACAGGTTCAGTTCTCCCCCATCCGGGAACTGAACACGACCTTCCTCTCTCGAGAAGGCTACAATCTCACTAACCCTGGCCCCGGACGCGAGTGGAAATAGGAAAATAACTTTTTGGGTCAAATCCATTAACGCACCCTCCTCATTGCTCCACAGAGAAGCGAAATGAAGAATTTTGTCTAAAGACCATGAAATGGGCTTTGGAGGTGCTGAAGGTCTGAGCCTAGCGCAGGCTTTCAGAACTTTATTGCCTTCTATCAGATTTGCACTTATTTTCCTATAGGAAGTCTATGCTGGCTTCCGAAATCCCGAAACGCTTTCTCACCGCTAGGGAGAGAAAATCATGAGCTGCAGGATCCGGGTTTTCTGTAATGAAGCGCAGACAGAAGACTTCTGGACTCGCTGGGTCAGAACTGGATCTGGTAGCGGTAGAAACTTCAGTCGTAGTTCCAATGCCAGGGGGAACCACACGCTGTTCGACCACTTGTGGGTCACTATTGCCGCTACCCCCTTGAAGGATCTCAGTTGTTGAGGACCCTCAACAGAAGGTTGTGAGGAGGGAACAGATAAATCCTGGACCATCTGTTCCAGTCGAGGGACATCGCGTCCACTGCTTCCGCTAAGGGGTCCTCGTACGGGGACACGTACAGGGGCAACTTCTTGTTATCTTTCGTCGCAAAGAGGTCTATCTGCAGTTCTGGGACTTGTTCAGAATGAAGGAGAATGATCCTGCGTCTAAGGACCATTCCGACTCTATCGGTGTGAACCTGGATAGAGCGTCCGCTGTCACATTGCGGACTCCTTGAAGGTGAACTGCCGACAGGTACCACTTCTTCTTTTCTGCCAATCGGAAGATGGCCAACATCACCTGGTTGAGAGGTGGTGACCTCGATCCTTGTCGATTCAAGCATCTCACAACTACCTTGCTGTCCATCACCAACCTTATGTGGATCGTGTGACGCGGGGAGACTTTCTTTAAGGTAAGGAGCACTGCCATAGCTTCTAGAAAGTTTATGTGAAAGGTCTTGAATAGCTTGGACCAAGTCCCCTGGACTTTTTTCCGATGAGAGTGACCTCCCCGTCCCTCCTTCGAGGCGTCTGAGTGAATCGTCACCGACGGGGGAGGTGGCTGAAGAAGAACCGACTTCTTTAGATGTCTGGCTTGGGACCAAGGCCTGAGAAGAGTACGTAGCCGAAGCGGAACTGGTCTTCTCAGATCTCTTCGCGCGTTTGATGCATAACTTCTCCAAACTCCGGTTGCATCCTTTAGCTGTGCTCTTAGCACAGGGTCTGTCACCGAAGCAAACTGGAGAGAGCCCAGTACCCTCTCCTGTTCGCGTCTTGATATCCTTTCGGAATCTAGAAGTCTCTTGACAGAACCCGCTATCTCCTTCCTTTTCTTCGCCGGGATGGAGAAACGGTGTGACATTAAGTCCCAGTGGATTCCCAGCCACTGGAACTTTTGAGATGGAGAAAGTCGACTTTTTTCTGTTGATCTTGAAGCCTAGATACTCTAGGAACTGGATCACTTGACTGGAAGCTTGCAAGCATTCTGTCTCGGATGCTGCCCACACCAGCCAGTCGTCCAGGTAGGCTACTACCTGAATTCCCTATAGGCGTAATTGTTTGAGAGCTACGCTCGCAAGCTTCGTGAAAATCCTTGGGGCTATATTTAGCCCGAATGGCATGGCTCTGAAGGCGTATAGTCTTCGTTGTAGCTTGAACCCTAGGTAGGGGGAGAGTCGACGGTTGATTGGAACGTGCCAATAGGCGTCTGACAAGTCTGTGGAGACGGAATATGCCCTCTTGGGCAGTAAGGTCCTTATGTGTTGCAGTGTTAGCATCTTAAATTTGCAATTCACTATGAACTTGTTGAGTGGCGACAAGTCCAGAATGACTCTGAGCTTTTCCGAGTCTTTCTTAGGAACACAAAACAGCCTCCCTTGGAATTTGATGGACTTCACCCTTCGGATCACATTTTTCTCCAACAGTTCTTGAACGTACTCCTCCAGAACGGGGGTGGAGTGTTGGAAAAACCCGAGGGCACGGGGGTGGAGTGCTGTACCAGCTCCAGCCCAGTCCGTTCTTGAGTAGGCTGTGGGCCCAGGGATCGAAGGTCCACCGATCCCGAAAATTCTGAAGTCTCCATCCTACCGGCATCATCTCACTTGGACTGCCGTCCTGAGGTCTTGCCTCCCCGACCGCGACCGCCCCTGAATCCCTTTCCCCTTGAGGGGCGCCTAGACGAGCCTCTGGCTGCTCCTCTAGGCTTTGCTCGAAAGGAAGTAGACTGCCCTTCGAACGTTGGGGTGAACACCGTGGACTGTGTCGACACGGCCTGGGGTACCCACTGCAAAGTGGTCGGGGTTTGTGCCACCATCTGGGGCACTGAAGGCATCGGCAACTGCTGTTGCTGTTACTGTTCAACTGGCTTGGCTGGCCGAGACTGTAGCCTAGGCCTTTTAGTCTTCCTCTTCGGTTGGGGACCCTCATCCGGGGAAGACTTTCTCTTGATAGACAGGCCCCACTTTTGGAGAAGATTTCTATTCTCCGTGGCGGCCTTATCCACAACTTCTTTGACCAATTCGCTAGGGAAAAGGTCTTTGCCCCAAATGTTGGAGGAGATTAGTTTCCTTGGCTCGTGCCTCACCGTAGCCGAGGTGAACACGAACTCCCTACAAGCTCTCCTCGCCCTGACGAAGCTGTAAAGATCCTTCGTCACTGTGGCCAGATGAATCTTGGCCACTACCATGAACATTTCATGGACCTTGGGGTCACTTGCCATCGTCTCAAGAGTGGTCTGAAGAGACATTGAGGCAGCCAGTCTTTCTTTTGTCTCCGCAAAAGAAAGTCAGACAGCTTAGGGAGGTTCTCACCGAACTGACGTCCGGCAATATCAGCCTCCAACTTCCCGACTGAGAAGGTAAGATGGACGTCCTTCCAGTCCTTGTGGTCCATGGGTAGGGCCAGCGACAAGGGTTTACACTCCTCCAGGGAGGGGCAAGGCTTGCCAGCCTCGACTGCTTTTAATACAGCCGCAAACCCTTTCTGCAAAAAGGGGAAGGCTCTAGCAGGAGAGGACACAAAGGAAGGGAGCTTCTTACTCAATGCAGTAACTTTTGAGTTTGTGAAGCCCCTCTCTTTCATCGAAGATGAAAGCAAAGCTTGAGCCTTAGCATGGTCCATCACTATGACCTCCTTCGGCTCTGTCTCCTCCTTTGAAGCTGGTTCCTTCTTCAACCGGACATAACAGTCCGGATATGACCCTTTGCTGGGCCAGAATTCCACTTCCTCAAGGGGAACTGAACCCAGCTTATCCGACATGACGATCTTTCCAGTCGTCATCGGCAT
>NC_090733.1:152996993-153004493 GCF_036898095.1 Palaemon carinicauda
GTATTAACTGTATATACATATGTGTATCTATCTATCTATCTATATATATATATATATATATATATATATATATATATATATATATATATATATATATATATATATATATATAGTATATTTTCTGTCTAGTTGATTATGTTATTGATTTTGGCTATAATGTTTTTACAGTATCAACATATCTCAGGATTTCCACTGATTTCAGCAAAGGGAATTGTAAGAATTGTTATAATATCACTGAACACGTTATTTTCCTTGATTAAACTTCAGTAATGTAAAGTATTTCGTTTTACATTTATTGGGTAATGGTGATTTGTTTGCTTTCTCAAACAAAAGGCATAGCTCATTTTATCAAGCTAATATTTCTCGGTCAAAGTTTATCTTGTTCTCTCTCTCTTTATCTTCTTCTTCTTCTTTGTCTACATCTTTTCCCACTTCTATGTGGGGTCGATGTTTCTGGTCAGCTTTCTCCATCTACCTCTGTCCCACACCTCATCACCGGTTAATCCCTTTGATCGAAGGTCATCCTTGATACAGTCCACCCACCTTCGTTTTGGTCTCCCTCTCCTTCTCGTTCTCTGTACCTCCATTTCAATTACTCTCCTCCCAATATGCTGTTCATCTCTTCTCATGACATGACCGTACCACCTCAGTCTACTTTCTTGGATCTTATCTGATAGTTTTCTAACTCCTGTGGTACCCCTAATTACTTCATTCCGTATCTTATCTCTTTTTGTCTCTTTTTCTATTGTGCTTTAAATATCTTCGACCAATGAAAATTATGAAAACAAGGAGAGACTAATTGTCGAAGCTATCTTATAATGCTATGATAAATTCATCTTCATCATCTCCTTCTACGCCCATTGACGCAAAGGACCTCGGTTAGATTTTGCCAGTCGTCTCTATATTGAGCTTTCAATTCATTACTCCTCCATTTATCATCTACTTGACGCTTCATGAATTATGATGAATTACGGTGATGATATTCTATTAAAATTGAATGTAAGAAAATCCACTCCCAAAGGATAGAATAGAAATGTTTCATTACCATTTATACCTTTAAATCTGTGAATGATAAAAGATACAGCTGAAATCAATTTTTGAGAATTCAGCGATCAGGATTTAATCAGTAGATCTTTCTTATTCATTTTTTAATTTTCGATTCGATTAAAATGGAAGTGAGAAATGTCACAATGTTTCAGAAAAGGTCGTTTTTAGAGTATGGAAGGATTGAGAATTATAGGGCTTTTTTTTTTCTTCTTTTTTTTTTTTTTTTTTTTAACGTAGACATAGCTTTTGGAGTCACGTTACTGAGCCAGTTTTTGGAGTCATGATACGTCTATGTATAGGTTTTTGTAAAAAAACACTATATGTTTGTTTTGTATTATTATCATTATTATTATTATTATTATTATTATTATTATTATTGATACTATTATTATTATTATTATTAATATTATTATTATTATTATTATTATTATTATTATTATTATTATTATTATTATTATTATTATTATTATTATTATTGTTGTTGTTGTCATTATTATTATTAATATTATTATTATTATTATTAGCTAAGCTACAACCATAGTTGGAAAAGTAAGATGCTATAAGCCCAAACCCTCCAACATGGAAAAACAGCCTAATGAGGAAATGGACCTAAGGAAATTAATAAACGATATGAAAAATAATGAACAATTAAAGTAAAACAATTTAGAAACAGTAACAACGTCAAAACAGATATTTCCAATATATACTATAAAAAGACTTGTCAGCCTGTTCAACATAAAAACATTTGTTGCAAGTTTGAACTTTTGAAGTTTTACTGATTCAACTACCCGATTAGGATGATCATTCCAGAACCTGGTCACAGCTGGAATAAATCTTCTAGATTACTGTATCCTAATTATAGATATTCGTTACAGTCTGGACAAAACATATTGTAATTTTATCGTGTTTTCTTAGTAACCTATTAAAGATATTTTTCTTTTTTAATTTGGTAACTAGAAAATGATAAATAATTCCTTACGCCACAGGTAACAAAAAGATTGTTATCCCATTTTATTATAGTAAAATGTCATCAAAGGCCAAATAAAATTGAGGGCCCCGAAAAGGTTAAGAATAATACATTGATAAGCTGAGTCATAAAACTCTAGACATTATTTTAGTGTTTTTAACATCTGAAAGACAATCCTCTATCCTATCATTTTCAGAGTTTATTATACAAAAGCAGCTAGAGTGTTAGCTGTCTTTTTATTCAAAGTCAATCTCACAACTAAATGATCACTTTTATTTTGCACATTACAAAAGTTAAAAGAGTCGGCAAGAAATACATAATGATATATTTCATAAGTTTAAATGACCTAATTTTTTAACTGTTACAGTTCAACTGTGTAACAGTAATGTGACTTTTTGCGGTTAATCTGATAGTCAGTTGGAATCAAAGTGATTTTGTTTTTATAATCCGGAATTTGTCATTAGTTTACTCGAACACCCAGTAATCTGACGTCTAAGTACAGTGTAATTTAGTGACAAACTCAATATGCAATAGTACAGTATGGGGTATTATCAAATGATTCATAATCTAATAACTTTATTGAAATGAAATATTGATATTCCAAGTATTTTACGGTGATACTACACATACTGGAGTGAAGCAATATTTCCTTTATCAACAAATTGCAGGAGTGAAACATTTCCTTTATCAACCAATTGCAGGAGTGAAACAATGTTTCCTTTATCAACCAATACTGAACTTCAGTGTGAAGATTGTGCCTGTTTGTTATAAACAAGTTTCTCAATTCGTGGAACAGTATTGGACAGACTGAATCGTAGGTCATGTAGGTAGTAAGTAGTAGGTAGGCCAGGGCACCAGCCACCCGCTGAGTCCTTTGACTTGCCGGTCAGTGCTACATTGGATCCTTCTCTCTGGTTACGGTTCACTTTCCCATTGCCTACATATACACCACATAGTCTGGCCTATTCTTTACAGATTCTCCTCTGTCCTCATACACCTGAAAAAACTGAGATTACCAAACAATTCATCTTCACCCAATTGATTGAATACTGCACTGTAATTGTTCAGTGGCTACTTTCCTCTTGGTAAGGGTAGAAGAGACTCTTCAGCTATGGTAAGCAGCTCTTCTAGGAGAAGGACACTCCGAAATCAAACCATTGTTCTCTAGTCTTGGGTAGTGCCATAGCCTCAGTACCATGGTCTACCACTGTCTTGGTTATAGTTCTCTTGCTTGAGGGTACACTCGGGCACACTATTCTATCTTATTTCTCTTCGTCTTGTTTTGTTAAAGTTTTTATAGCTTATTTAGGAAACATTTATTTTAATGTTACTGTTCTTAAAATATTTTATTTTTTCTTGTTTCCTTTCCTCACTGGGCTATTTTTCCTGTTGGGGACCCGGGGCTTTTAGCATTCTGTTTTTCCAACTAGGTTGTAGTTTAGCAAATTGTAATAATAATAATAATAATAATAATAATGATTATATTGTTCCACATTAAATCGGAGTCAATGTTTCGTCTGCATGTTGAACAGCGTTGAAAATCCTTGCTCAAACAGATGAGTATTAGGGAACATGAGCAGAGTTCAGAACTATTTCAGATACATGAGAGTAAATCTCACTCATTTCAAACGAGAACTTGATCAGGGGAAGTGTTTCACCTGCATCTTTTGCGAAAGAGTCGTTCAACAACTCCAAGAACTATTCTTGCGTGTTGTCTGCAGGAGAAAGGAGAAGATTCCCAATTACTGTTATGGGGTTCTAGTCAATTTTGATGCAAGTCTCTCTCTCTCTCTCTCTCTCTCTCTCTCTCTCTCTCTCTCTCTCTCTCTCTCTCTCTCTCTCTCGTTAGCCCTCTAAGTATCCATAGAAATCTACTTTCGAGCGCCTGGAGGTTCGCGAACTAAGCTCTAATTGTTAACTTGATCAATCTCTCTCTCTCTCTCTCTCTCTCTCTCTCTCTCTCTCTCTCTCTCTCTGAGCATATCTAACCAGGTAAAACAAAATAGTTAACCCTCTAAGTATCCATAGAAATATACGTTCGAACCCCTGGACTTTAGCGAACTAAGCGCTAATTGTTAACTTGATCAATCTCTCTCTCTCTCTCTCTCTCTCTCTCTCTCTCTCTCTCTCTCTCTCTCTCTCTCTCTCTCTCTCTCTCTCTCTCAAAAAAAAAAAAAAAAAAAAAAAAAAAATTCTAAAGCTAATTTCTGAGAGCTTCATCATTATTCGCTTGGAATTTTGTAAAAGTTATGTCTTTGATAATTAGGTCAACTGTTAACAAAAAAGAAAATTAAAAAGTTAACGCAGCTTATTTCATTTTTCTTTCGCCGAGTGCCCCAGGGAAGGGAATAACTTAGCTTTTCCTCATTTGTGAATTATATTCACAGTACAAAATTATCTTGCAGATCCCAGGTCAAAAATTGTCTTGAGTTTTTATAGGCATAACACAAAGTTTCATTCTATTTACATAATAATTGTATAGAATTTCCCTAGGAATGGTAAATATAATGTACATGAGTATTTTTTTTATTATTAAAAATCACCAAAGTTTTCATTGTAAAGTGATTTATATATCATAATTTTCATGGAATATTGTTGATATCCACACCCAAAACAATGTATATATATATATATATATATATATATATATATATATATATATATATATATATATATATATATATATATGAACATATATCACAAGCACACGTGATTTTAATTAATGCAAATATCACCCACGAATGGCATTTAATACCGAATTCTATCTTGGGAATATATATCCACTTGGAATTCATATTATGGTAACAGCTTCTGGCCGGGTGGGGATTCGAACCACCACCTGTACAGCTGGAAACAATGCTGGCAGGGACCCTATGGTTCGAATCCCCACCCGGCCAGAAGCTGTTACCATAAAATGAATTCCAAGTGGATATATATTCCCAAGATAGAATTCGGTATTAAATGCCATTCGTGGGTGATATTTACATATATATATATATATATATATATATATATATATATATATATATATATATATACATATATATATACATACATATATATATATATATATATATATATATATATATATGTATGTATATATATATATATGTGTGTGTGTGGGAGTTAAATGGCAGGACAGGATTAGAAATGAAACTATAAGAGATATTGCTCGAGTGCCATATGTTGATGAGATCATGATATGGGTTAGATGGAGATGGTTTGGGCATGCTCTTCGCACTCCCTAAGAGAGATTAGTTCACCAAACGTTCAGTTGGGCTTTACAATGCACTAGAAGAATTGGAAGACCGAGGTCTACATGGCTGAGGACTATGAACCTTGAAGTAAGAGATGATGAACGTAGAAGTATTCAATTAAAAGCTCAAGATAGAGACGACTGGCAAAATCTAACGAGGCCCTTTGCGTGAATAGGCGTAGGAGGGGATTATATATATATATATATATATATATATAAATAAATATATATATATATATATATATATATGTTTATATATAGATATATATACAGTATATATGTATATATATATATATATATATATATATATATATATATATATATAGTATATAGTATCTTTATATGATATGTGTATGCGACATAGTTTTCCCTTAGCTCTCAGTTTAATGTCTTATTGCAGGTGTGATCAACCTCTCTCTCTCTCTCTCTCTCTCTCTTTCTCAAGTAAACTGCAACTGTAAAGGTATTTTCCCCTATTGATTAAAAGTTCTAAAAAATGTTACCCTTCCTTTTCTGAGTCAGGGCTTCGAGGATGGCGTTGCAAGCCAACTCTTTCCCCAGGCCATTCTGTGTGGGGCGGAAATGGTATCATTATTATTTCTCTGTATATATATATATATATATATATATATATATATATATATATATATATATATATATATATATATATATATATGTGTGTGTGTGTGTGTGTAATTTTTCACTGAAGACGATTGCCTTAGTATTCTAGAAGTTTTACTCCAGCTGTTATCAAATTGTGGAATGATCTTCCTAATCGGGTAGTTGAATCAGCAGATCTTCAAAAGTTCAAAGTTGGAGCAAATGTTTTTATGTTGAGCAGGCTGACATGAGTCTTTTTATAGTTTATATATGACATATCTGTTTTTGACGTTGTTAATAGTTTATATAGGACATATCTGTTTTGACGTTGTTACTGTTTATAGAATGATTTATTGTTAACTTGTTCTCATCATTTACCTATTTCCTTTTTTCTTTTTCTCACTGGGCTATTTTTCCCTTTTGGAGCCCTTGGGCTTATAGCATCTTGCTTTTCCAACTAGGGTTGTATCTTGGCTAGTAATAATAATAATAATAATAATAATAATAATAATAATAATAATATTAAGTTGACTTTTTATTTCAAGGGCCTCAATAAAAAAAAATCACAAGAAAATAATTTCTTAATATTATACGATATAAAAAATTAAAAGGAACATGTTGTCCGAAGCTTGTATTCCCAGGTTCAAAGAATTTTGGCCGCTCTGCCCTCGTTATTAAGGATGATTAATCTATCGCCTCAGTTTTCCTTATTACTTGCAAGAGAGCCGAGATCGAGACCAAAAATATTTCTTTTTTTTTCTTAAACCTTATTTAGGGAAACAGATTTACTTTTTGCGAGGATAAGTTATTCTGTGGTCTCTCTGGTTTGGCAGAACGAAAATGCTTTTGTAAATGTATATATATAATTTTTTCTCTCTCTCTCTCTCTCTCTCTCTCTCTCTCTCTCTCTCTCTCTCTCTCTCTCTCTCTCTCTGTGCTTAAAGCCACTCGTCTGGTTATCTTCTTCTTCGTCTACATCTTTTCCCACTTCTATGTGGGGTCGATGTTTCTGGTCAGCTTTCTCCATCTACCTCTGTTCCACACTTCATCACCGGTTAATCCCTTTGATTGAAGGTCATCCTTGATACAGTCCACCACATTCGCTTTGGTTTCCCTCTCCTTCTCGTTCCCTGTACCTACATTTCCATTACTCTCCTCCCAATATACTGTTCATCTCTTCTCATGACATGACCGTACCACCTCAGTTTAATAAATACCTCAATTTTGGAACGGAAAAAATATATTAGATTTTTCCCTCTCTCTCTCCCTGTATCCAATAACAGATCAGATTCACTTATTCATTTGCATATGAAAGATATCAAATATGTGTGATAACTATTCATTTTGAGAAAATAAAAGTGAAGCCTTCTCAAAAATACTAAAGTCCTAGTAAAAAAAAGAGAAGAGAAATAGAAAAAAAGAATAGCAAATCCCGTTTAATTTATTGTATAATTGTAATAAAATCTCCCACGATTACGGAATAGAAAAAATTTTCAATCTATATCGAAAACCTCATCTTCTTTAATACTTGATCTGAACTGAAATAGATAATTGATAAAATAAGAACAAAACATTATCATATTTAGAATTTCATAAAATACCTGATTTATCGCTCAGGTAAAAGTCATTA
>NC_090733.1:153009493-153014493 GCF_036898095.1 Palaemon carinicauda
GAGCTTGGCTCCGGCCGGGAATCGAACCCTGGTCGGCAAGCCTGTATAGACAGTGACTAAGCCACTTGGCCACGAAGAAGGATAAAAGTCAATGACAATTCTTCTGTACTTATACCTGTCGAATTCAGGTATTTTGTACTTAGAATTGAAATCAACCCATCCTCACCATCGTAGCTAATTGGTAGTTTGTTACTTGGCATTCAATTAATGATAAATTTTGCACATTTTTACGTGTTTTTCATATTCAAATAAGCCATATATATTTTTGATACATTAATGTCTGGATTCTCTTAACGACCTCGGGATCAGAGCCCCAGGCGAAATCACACAAAGACAAGAGCTTGGCTCCGGCCGGGAATCGAACCCTGGTCGGCAAGCCTGTATAGACAGTGACTAAGCCACTTGGCCATGAATTCAGGTATTTGTACAAAATACCTGAATTCGACAGGTATAAGTACAGAAGAATTGTCATTGACTTTTATCCTTCTTCGTGGCCAAGTGGCTTAGTCACTGTCTATACAGGCTTGCCGACCAGGGTTCGATTCCCGGCCGGAGCCAAGCTCTTGTCTTTGTGTGATTTCGCCTGGGGCTCTGATCCCGAGGTCGTTAAGAGAATCCAGACATTAATGTATCAAAAATATATATGGCTTATTTGAATATGAAAAACACGTAAAAATGTGCAAAATTTATCATTAATTGAATGCCAAGTAACAAACTACCAATTAGCTACGATGGTGAGGATGGGTTGATTTCAATTCTAAGTACAAAATACCTGAATTCGACAGGTATAAGTACAGAAGAATTGTCATTGACTTTTATCCTTCTTCGTGGCCAAGTGGCTTAGTCACTGTCTATACAGGCTTGCCGACCAGGGTTCGATTCCCGGCCGGAGCCAAGCTCTTGTCTTTGTGTGATTTCGCCTGGGGCTCTGATCCCGAGGTCGTTAAGAGAATCCAGACATTAATGTATCAAAAATATATATGGCTTATTTGAATATGAAAAACACGTAAAAATGTGCAAAATTTATCATTAATTGAATGCCAAGTAACAAACTACCAATTAGCTACGATGGTGAGGATGGGTTGATTTCAATTCTAAGTACAAAATACCTGAATTCGACAGGTATAAGTACAGAAGAATTGTCATAGACTTTTATCCTTCTTCGTGGCCAAGTGGCTTAGTCACTGTCTATACAGGCTTGCCGACCAGGGTTCGATTCCCGGCCGGAGCCAAGCTCTTGTCTTTGTGTGATTTCGCCTGGGGCTCTGATCCCGAGGTCGTTAAGAGAATCCAGACATTAATGTATCAAAAATATATATGGCTTATTTGAATATGAAAAACACGTAAAAATGTGCAAAATTTATCATTAATTGAATGCCAAGTAACAAACTACCAATTAGCTACGATGGTGAGGATGGGTTGATTTCAATTCTAAGTACAAAATACCTGAATTCGACAGGTATAAGTACAGAAGAATTGTCATTGACTTTTATCCTTCTTCGTGGCCAAGTGGCTTAGTCACTGTCTATACAGGCTTGCCGACCAGGGTTCGATTCCCGGCCGGAGCCAAGCTCTTGTCTTTGTGTGATTTCGCCTGGGGCTCTGATCCCGAGGTCGTTAAGAGAATCCAGACATTAATGTATCAAAAATATATATGGCTTATTTGATATATATATATATATATATATATATATATATATATATATATATACATATTTATGTATATATATATATAATATCATCCTAACCCTCTGTCACCTATTAATCCATAAGACCTTAATGAATTCGCGTCATAGGTCTTTCCTGCGCCATCTCTTTGAGCTCAACACTATTTTCAACCTGCCTTCACTTTCTCATCAGCCACGTTTCTCTTAGGCTACCACATCCTCCCAACCCAACGGTTTCCATTCACGTATATCCTGGGCTAACCCATCTTCTTTCCTTAAAATGCAGCCCATCCACCTTCATCTTAATAATCTAACTGTACTGTCCACATTGGGCAGCCCGGCCACCTCGCGTATTGTAGCATTTGTTATACGCTGCTGCCATTTGAATACCCTAAAATCAATCTCAAGGTTTTATCCTCAAAAGCAGGGAATTTTGTATCAGCTGCTAAAGTGCTGTGCAACCACTGGCACCCATAAGTTAACATCGATCCTAAAACTGAAATGTATAATTCTATTATGCTGTGAGCTGATATTCAAATTGAACTACAAACCGTTTTTTACATGCAATCTCTATTATCTCCTTGAATTCTAAAAGCAGTGAACTATTGATGATAAAAATGGTTCCTAAATATTGGAAAGAGTTTGAGTTGGGTATTACAACTCCTCCGATAAAGCAGTTCGTCAGATCATCACCCTGAATCTGCATGACCTCAGTCTTTCTCTGGTTGATCACCAATCCAACCTTTCTCCCCTACAGTACTAACTATGAATCATTCCCTGCATTTCATCTATTGAAGAGGCAATTTGAACTATATCATCTGTATATTTAAGATAATTTTGTCACTAAAACCTTTGATTTTCATATACTAAGCCATAAAGACGTTTTAATATTGAATTCACTTTGCCTTGAGATCGCACGGGGAATTTCGTTTTAAGTTCAGTGCTTATGCTTAGGTCAGAACTTGAACCTATACTTCAGAATAGACATAGGAGTGACTGACTCATACTACAAGCTATCTGAGGATCAATATTTGAAATTATATATAAGTTCTTGGTCATCCAACTCTTCTAGTGCCTTGTGGTCCACAGCTAAACGTCAAAATAATAACACCGATCTCACTAAACTGGTATATAGTCTGACTTTTAGATGTAATTTCAGCCTATTTGATTTCCAAATTTTATTTAACCTAGCCATTTCGGATTTGCTTTTTTCAATCTTTCACTAAACTCTAATTCTAAAGACCCTGTATTGGAGATCATGGTTCCAAGACACTTAAATGATTCTACCTCATTAATCCTTTCTCCTTCCAATAATATTTCATATTCCGTTCTCATTGTCTCTGTCTTTCTTCTTTTAATCTTGAGCCCAACCTCGTGTGATATTTCCTGCATTCTGGCAAACAAGCATTGCAAATCTTGTGGTGTTCTGCTAACAAAGAAAGCATCATCAGCATACTCTAGGTCTGCTAATTTCCTACTACCAATCCACTCTAATCCTTCTCCACCATCTCCGACTGTTCTACGCATTACAAAATCCATAAAGATGATAAACAACATAAGTGACAACACATTCCCATGGAGTAGGCTACTCTACTGTTCACTGGAAATTCATTTGGTAGGACTCCAATAACATTAAGGTTGCACTTACTATGCTCATGAGCAGACTTAATCATATTCACATATTTAAGAGGAATTCTATAACAACGCAGGACTCTCCACAAAATTGGCCAGTGCACACTAACAAAGGTTTTTCATTGTCCACAAATGCTATCAAAAGTAGATTTCTATATTCTACGCATTGCAGTACAACATGTCACAAAATGAATATTTTGTCAGTACATCTACCTTTTCTAAATCTTGCTTGTTCATCTCTCAGCTTTTTATCAATCTTTCTCTCTGGTCTCTTTAGAATCAGGACAGTATATATTTTCATGACAACTGACGTAAGTGTGATGCCTCTTTTTGGCCATTTTCACCAACACTCCTAGCTCTCATTCATCAAGTTTGACCTCTTCTCTCCATATTCTACAAGATAATCTTGTTAAGTATTCTGGGAGTCACTTCATTTTCTACCAATATCATCTCTGCAGTTATTCTTCTTTGCCCCGGTAGAGATTTTTTTAATAATTCTATAAGCAATTCTTACACCACTGCCACTTCCTGAATTCATAGCTTTGTCAGCCTCATCTGCTTTCCTGTTTAAATAGTCTCTCCAGTCATTCCTGGCTTTTACTCTGACCTCATTATTAATACTGGAATATTTAGCAGGTTCTACCTTGTCATTTTCATTACTTCTTCAAAAACCTTCAACAATCAATTTCTGTCTTTCTTCTTTTTATAGTATCCCAAGTATCATTTGATATTCATGGTTTTTTTTCATTGTAACTACATGTCCCAAACCTCACTACCAACTGACTAATATATGTCCTTAATTTCACACCATTCTTCATCAATTGTCTGCTTTTCGTATCTTAAAGTCTCTACGACTCTAAATCAATTTCTACATTAAATTCCAAAGGTTTCTTTGTGCCCATCTTAGAAGCTGGGTTGTATCAAACCTACATTTCTGTTGGTTGCTTCCAGTTTTAATTTCAATTTGGCAATGAGGAACTGGTGATTACTAGCAATATCTGCACCTATATAGCTTCTTACATTTCTCAGTCTTCCTTTTCTCTTAATCAATGGCTAAGAGGTCTATTTGATTTTTTTAATTACCACGTAGTGAAGTCCATGTCTATTTGTAGATATCCTTGTGCTGGAAAAGAGTACCTCTAATAAGAAGATTGTTTTATAAAATGTGGTCCATTTTCATTTGCACCTTCACCCAGACCCTCAAAAAAAAAAAAAAAAAAAAAAAAAAAAAAAAAACACACACACACACACACACACACATATATATATATATATATATATATATATATATATATATATATATATATATATATATATATATATATAAATAAGTACTATATATACATATCATTCATCTTTTCCAATATCGAATTCTCGTTGTCTCATGATAACGAACAAACATACCCACACTCGTATATATACACATATATATATACATATATATATATATATATATATATGTGTGTGTGTGTGTGCATATATATATATATATATATATATATATATATATATATATATATATATATGTGTGTGTGTGTGTGTGTGTGTATGTGCGTGCGTGTGTGTTTTCAAGTTTGTATGTACGTATTAATTTACTATCCAATATATAACGCAAAAGATATACAAAGCAAACAATCTAAATAATATCTACCTTAGTAGAGAAAAAGGTGCACCACTCACCAGAAGTACAAAAAAGAAAAC
>NC_090733.1:153019493-153034493 GCF_036898095.1 Palaemon carinicauda
GTTTAATTAACTTCAAAACCTTGCATTTATGTATTACATTTTTCTTTGCGTCACTGGGGATTCGGAAGAACGCTGCAGATAAAATTAACCAGAGCGAAAGTTTATTTTGTTAATCTATCTGAATATATTAAAAATTAAGATTTCACAAGATATTCATTCTATGAAGACCAGGAAATTTTTCATAGATAACCATATCGGAATAAAATTATAAGCATTCAATAAAACGAAAAATTTCTCTCTTATTGTTTAATAGTAACTAAAAAAAGATAATTTCTTTGGAACCGACTTTACTAGGACAACTTTGTATTTTTTTTTTTTATTGGGGCGATTGATTAGAGCAACCCTTAGAGATTGAATAGCTAAAACTTTGACCTCATATTTCCAATTATATATTAATACATATTTAATTTCAACATGACGTAATGATGATAATTTTGTATTTTTTCCTTTCTAGCAAATCAGCAAGTATTGTTTTAGAAGCTTTACAAGAACGCTTAACTCAAATTACAATATTCATATGTTTTTACATTTTTTGTACTTAATATTTAAGGGGAGGCTTCAGAGAGAGAGAGAGAGAGAGAGAGAGAGAGAGAGAGAGAGAGAGAGAGAGAGAGAGAGAGAGAGAGAGGACACTGATTATTATATTGTAACAATCCCGTCAAAATGAGTTAAATATTTATCGATATATACACACAGGCACATGCACCCCCCCCCTCTCATCAGCGTAGGACTACACCTTCTCCCCCTAATCGAGGGGCGGGGAGAGATGAGCGTGCCCAGAAATATATATATATATATATATATATATATATATATATATATATATATATATATGTATATATATATACATATATATATATACACACATAAACATATATATATATATGTATATACATACATGTATATACATATACATACATATATACATATACACACACACACATATATATATATATATATATATATATATATATGCCTTTTAATCCTTTTTATTTACTCATACTGTCACTTCGGTTACTGGCTCAGATGTTTCATAATTTCTATTCGAAAAGTTTTTTCTTATATCGTATAGCATTGCATAGAAATCCTCTGCAATTTTTATCACTCCATCTCTTTTGCTGATATATCCATTTTCACCCGTTAAAGCAAATATCTGTTGTCACTATGTTCCAAGTCTTCTTTTCAAGAACTTGATGCTTTTTCCTTTCTTTAGTTTTTTTTTTTTTCTAATTTGGGTCTGATCGTGTTCACGAATGTCTTATGTCTTTTGTTTTCAATTTGTTTGTTGGTTTTGGATTGTTTTGTTAATTCCATTTAATCTCACTTGGATCTTACCCATATTTCCAGTCTTTCCTTTATTCGATTTTTTGTGCTTTGTCATAGTTTTCCTTGATCTTGTCTGGAAACTTTTCCACCTATCTCTTGTGCTGATTCCATTATAAATTTTGTTAAATTGAAATATATTTCGTCTTTTTTTTTTTGCTTCCACTTCGTCATGTAACTAGGAATACTCGTCATATTTTTCTCTTATTACAGAAGTGTTTATTTTCTTTCTTAATATTATTTTCGACTTTCTTTCCTTAGATCTAAGCAAATTTTACTTCTCTCAATTCTATGAACAATTGATTTTAACTTGTTCAACACTATGATATCTTTAATTAAATTAACATTTTCACTAAGAATAAAATTTATTCGTTTTTCGTTTCTACATATGGGCTTCTCCTTGTCCATCTTATACGTTAATCTTTATGAAGGAAAGGTGTTAATGATTTTTACTTTTTATCAGCAAATTTTACAAGCATATCTCCTCTGTCATTTCTTGTGTCTACTCCAAATTTACCTACAGCTGATGCTACTCACTTCTTATGTCTTATATATATATGTATTTTTTTTTCAAAATATCTAAAGATCTTCCTTAAAAAATTCTCTTTCTTCCTCTCCTGTTGGTGTATACGTTTGAACGATCTTCCTTTTATACTTCTTATTTACTTTGATTATCGTTCCTGCAACACTAACACTGATATCATAAAAGTGTTCAATGTTACCTGTACAATTTTTATTAACAACTCCATTTTCCATGTTCCATTCATGTCCTCTGGAGAAAAAAATATGACTCTCTTTTAACTCTATATAACATTCCCCAGTTCTTCTAATCCTACCATATCCCAATTTATTTATTTCAGCTCCTCTATTAACACATCAAGATGAATCTTCTATTGACAGGGTCCTGACATGTACGTTGGCGGTTCAGTTTACAAAAGTGGTCTATATATATATATATATATATATATATATATATATATATATATATATATATATATATATATATATATACTGTATATTACTTTTGCATGTAGAGTCATTTCAAGAACTTTTACTTTTTTATGACCAATACAGTATTTTCAAGTCTATGGAGATAAATGACCCGTAATTATCAACCAATACATAAGGTATTAGTCATATGTAACCTATAAATTAGACGAAATTAATAACACAAAAATTTCAAAGTAAAATTGGAACTGAAAAACAAATTATAGATCGTAAGTAAAACCATCGCATGCTTAGAAAACTGATAGCTCTTCTCGTCGATATTGGGAATGAGTTTATAACAAAGACTCAACATGTATGTTTTTGGCAAATCCATCAAGTAGGCCTAACGGTATTTCATGATAGTCAATGTGTACAAATTGTAATTGGTCACTAAAATCGTTTAGAAATTATTATTTTGTTGTTAGTACAATCTCCTGTCAGATGCCAGGAAATGGCTGCTTAGGGTGTTTCGTTGTGAAAAGAAAATTCAGGGGAGGCCCCGCAAGTCCCAACACCGTCAGTGCCTTTTCAAACTTTACCCCTTGGCACCCCCCCCCCCCCTGGACACACCCAAAAAAACGCTCCTACGCCCCTGATCCGTATAACAAGGCTCACTTTATAGATGATTGATATCTATAATTGGGCTTATGATTAGCTAACAACGTATTTGCTGTGGAAATAAATATAATTATGTTAAATTTTGGGTTTCAAACCTTTGCTCTTTAGAATATTGGGATCTTGATCTATATATTCTTAGAATACATATTCTCTGTATTTTACATATATTTACTCTAACATGAGCCCAAACAACAGAAGAAAAATATTATTGGAATTTTGAATTTTTATGCATTAATTGAAAAATAACTCCCACGAAAGTATTCAATCTCAAAATTTTAATATAATCCGAGTGTTCCTACTTGTCCAAAGATGGCAGCACACTTCCTTTGTTCCATTCATATGAATGATTCTATCCAAATGGGAAAACGGGAATAGATTGATACTTATGTAGAAATATGTGTGGCAAGTATAAATTATATTCAGTTTCACTTAAGTAGGCTATTTTTAAACCAAAATGACGTCATGGAATGTTCAAGGATGCAAGGGTTAAAGAGCTCTCGACACTGTTCATTTTCATGGTCAATAGATGGCCTTAGCAGTAGAATACCAAATTGCTAATTATCCCCGTCATCCACTCATTATAATTTTTATGACTTCATTTCTGTTGCTATTTGGGCACAGCATTGCTATAAAACAGACACACCGAACTTGATATTCCTTGCTGTCTGGCCACAGCTTAATTATTAGGAAAGTACAAATTTCACGATAAATGTCACAGAAATATTTCCTCGGCAAACGATCGTTAATTCAATTTCATTTGGGGGTCAGGGGGGTCACCAGATATTGCCACATGTACTAAAATCGGTGAGGCAATCAAGTAATTACACAGATAATTGATCTAGTTTTCATTGCCCTTTTATGAAAATAAAAGATAATTAATATGTTTTATGGTATGACATGTACTGTTAGTAAAAACTACGTAGAATAACAATATTGTTACAATCCGAAAGGCATAATAACTTTCTCCCTCCCTTACCTCGTAATGAGTTACATTTTACCGCCAATAGATGGCATCAGAGGCACCTTGTCTCAACTAATGTAGTGTAATATTTGACGACCATGTGCTTCAAATGAGTGTGGTAAGGAGGTAGAGGCTAGAGAATTGATAGTTGGTAAATTGTCCAACGATCGTTTCCTTATGAAGAATGAATATTTTTATCATAAAATGGTGTGATTTTTTCATATGTTATTGGGAACAACCTGAAGTTACTTATCAGAGTGTTTAATATTTCCTTTCACCATCATAACACATGGATGGTAAGTCATGTCTGTGCACAAGTGACCAAGATAACAATCATTAGTATGATTAAGTTTGGAGGGACGAGTTTGGGGCAGAGCTGCCAAATCAATTTCCTTGAATGGAGAATATCATTGTTCATTACAGATTCAAATAATTTAAGGAGCAATAGTTATATGCTAGAAAGTGTATGACTGGTGTAATTTGATGTTTTTATAATCAGTGTGATAAACATTGACAAATTGAAAAATAAAAAATAAAATTAAAATTTCTGTGTCTTCGCCAACGCCTGACTGAGTTGCGTCATCCACCTGCGAATTTGTGTTTGTTAATAAGGGCGTTCCAGAGTGTAGATCTGTTATAAAATAAACCTTATCGTCATTTCCTTTGTAAATGTACGAATATCAATAAAGATGTTTCCTGGTTCAGTATAGATTAAAAAGAGTCCATTTAGTATATATGATCTCAATGTTTTCCTTTACCAGTTACAGTAACGGCAATAGTTTTCCCAAGCTAAAGACAGGCCAATCGTGATTATAATAAAAGCTAAATCTGAGAGAGAGAGAGAGAGAGAGAGAGAGAGAGAGAGAGAGAGAGAGAGAGAGAGAGAGAGACGGGGATACGGATGATCTCTGCATATAAATCAAAAGAGACGGAGTATACCTATAACAAGAAGAGCCATTGCTTACTTAAATAGGTAAGGTGTGTATGTAGCATCAAGATATCAAAGTTATATGAATTTTTTTTTCAACATTTATTTATATTAGTACAAATACTGATCATAATGTGTTTAAGGAATGTGGTGCTGGACATAGAGTTTAAGATGATAGTTTGTATAAACGGAAATGAAAGCATACGTGATTATAGTCTCTGAGATTAATGAGAATACGAAAGCTGTTTCAAAGGAAAGGTTTCTTCTGTAACGACACCAAAGTTAATTTAAATCATTGTCAATACATCACAGAAAAGGTTTCCTATTTTTACATTTTTGATTCGATGGAAAGGTTAACAAAGATGGTACGTTATTGGATGCAAAGAAAGGTTAATCAATTTTTTTTAATAGTATTAACACAATTTTTCAAATAAGTTACAAACACCCTATGATCGATGCAAATGAGAATAAAGATTAGGGTGAGCGAAACAGTCAATTGTTTAAACTATTTCTATCGGCCATAGATTCGTGTCCTTGACCAGCCAGAAATACTTATCATAAAACAAATTTCCCTAAGCGTTTGAGATTCCAAGGCACAGCTAATTCGATATTAAAGGGGATTTGTAACTTATTTGAAAAATTAACATATATATATATATATATATATATATATATGTGTGTATATATATATATATATATATATATATATATATATATGTGTGTATATATATATATATATATATATATATATATATATATATATATATATATATATATACATATATATAACTATTATATATATATATATATATATATATATATATTATATATATAAAATACACTCACACACATACACACACACAATGTGTGTATATATATATATATATATATATATATATATATATATATATATATATATATAACAAAAATTTTAAATAATTTTTATTTTTCCTAACATACTCACCGAGAACTACTTTTCTTGGAGTCACTTGTGATCCCTCAATCTCGACCAAGGTTTTTCCCGCCGTTACCCCCCCTACTCCGCTCTATATAGGCTTACCCCCGCCGCCAGAGAATGCGCCCTGAGGGCAGGATTAGGGCAGGTCACTGCATCTCTGGGTCAGCGTCCCCATTAAGTTCGTCGCTTAGCCCAACTTGGCAATGGAAGGATGGCACTCGGGGATGGAAGGGAGGGCCATTACCCGAAAAGTAGTTCTCGGTGAGTATGTTAGGAAAAATAAAAATTATTTAAAATTTTTGATTTGTTCTGACACAAATACTCACCGAGAACTACTTTTCTTGGAGACTTATACTTTAGGAGGCGGGAGTGCTATTCTGCCACTTGACTCGGCACATAGTGCCTAGAGGGCTATGGAATGCGGGGCCTATCAGAGTGCGGAGTGAGGGTAACTGCGGAACCTTACGCTATTATCTAAGACTCACCTCTTAAAATTTCTTCTGGCGATTTTCTCCTGATGAAGTCGCGAAGAATTTATTCACCGCTGGGGACATCTTCTGGCCTACCGCTACACAGCTTGGAGGGCGGCAATGACTGTCCCAATGGAGAACCCGTCCAAGGATTTTCTTGAATAATCCTTGAGGTAGTGGGCAGTAAAGGTCGACTGGTGCGACCAAGTGCCTGCTTGCAGGATCTGCCCCACCGCCATGTTTCTCTCAAAGGCCAAGGAGGTGCTCAGACCCCTCATGTCATGGGGGCGGGGTGTGCCTGGCACTGCCATTTTATCCTCTTCAAATGTTCTAGCGATGACTTGTCTCAGCCAGAAGGAAATGGTGTTCTTGGAGACTTGTTTCTTATTAACACCTGTGGAAACGAAGAGGTTCTTGGTACCTGGTCGGAGATGAGCTGTCCTTTTCAGGTACTTTCTGAGCGTCCATACTGGGCATAACTTCAAGTCTTCCGTAATGCCTGTCTTGGGAATGGCCGGAATTGAGAAACCTTCAAACCTCGGGTCCAAGACTGCTGGGTTCTGAGTCTTCGCCACAAAGGAGGGTACGAACCTGAAGGACACTTCTTTCCACCCTTTGGAGTGCACAACGTCGTAAGACAGACCATGGATCTCGCCCACTCTCTTAGCTGAAGCTAAGGCTAGCAAGAAGACGGTCTTGAGGGTGAGGTCTTTGTCCCCGATATCTTTCAGGGGTTCAAAGGGAGGACGACTTAGCATCTTCAGGACCTTGGCTAGGTCCCACCTGGGCACTCTCCTAGCTTGAGGAGGGCAGGACTGCTCGAAACTCCTAATCAGCATCGCTATGTGTCTCGAGGTCCCCAGGTCGATGCCTTTCAGGAGGAAGACTTGGCCTAAGGCGGCTCGAACTCCTTTAATGGCTGGGATTGACATTCCCACTTCATCTCTAAGGTACACTAGAAACTCAGCTATGTCCGGGACCGAAGCTTTATGAGGTCTTATGTGTTTCTCCGAGCACCATTTCGTGAAGGAGGCCCACTTTGCCTGGTATACCACGGTAGAGGATTTTCTCAGGTATAGGGACATTCTCTTAGCTGTGGAGGAGGAGTACCCCTCCTTCTTCAAGAGCCGCTCGATAGTCTCCAGGCGTGAAGGCGAAGAGAGAGAGGGTTGTCGTGGAGCCTGAGGAAGTGCGGTTGGTGCAGGAGGTCTGACCTGGCGGGCAGAGGCCAAGGTGGTTGGCTCGCTAGGTCTTTTAGATCCGCAAACCACTCTCTCTCCGGCCACCAGGGCGCTACCAAAGTCATCCTTAGGTTTCGGGAGGCCCTTACTCTGTTGAGTACCTGCCTTATCAGCGTGAAGGGGGGAAAAGCGTACACGTCCAAGTTGTCCCACTTGTGCTGGAAGGCGTCTTCTAGGGCTGCCTTTTGGTCTGGGACCGGGGAGCAATAGACCGGTAGTTGGGCGTTGAGCTTTGTTGCAAAGAGGTCCATCACCGGGGAGCCCCAGCGTTGAATGATGAGTCTGGCTACTTCTGGGTGTAGAGACCACTCTGTCCCCACTATTTGACCCATTCTGCTGAGGCCATCGGCTAGCACATTTTTCTTCCCGGGGATGAACCTTGCTAGCAGCACCACTTGCTGCTTGTCCGCCCAATGTAGGATGCTTATGGCGAGGTCGCACAGTTCCTTCGATCTCATGCCCCCTTGCTTCTTTATGTAGGCCACTACCGTGGCGTTGTCGCACATTAACGCCACGGTGTTTCCCTTTAGCCGACTTGCAAAGTGAAGACATGCCTTCTGGACAGCTCTTAGCTCTAGGACATTGATGTGGAGACGCTTTTCACTCTCCGACCAGGTACCGCTTGCTGTCTCTTCCAGAAGGTGGGCCCCCCACCCTTGGTTGGAGGCGTCTGTGAACAGGAGGTACTTGGGGGGACAGGACCCGAGGGGCATCCCCTTGAGGGAGTTCGACTGGCAGTGCCACCATTCTAGGGAGGTTCTCGTGTCTGGAAGGATTGGAATTAACGCCTTCTGAGAGCCTGTCTGGGACCAGAGGCTCTTGAGGTTCCATTGAATGGGCCTGAGCCTCATCCTCCCTTGGGGAACCAGCTTCTCCAATGAGACCAGGTGACCTATCAGTCTCTGCCAGTCTTTCGCCCTCCTGGAATGTTCTGACAGGAACGGCTGAATGATGCGCTTGAGGTTCCGTATCCTGTCTTCCGAGGGGAAAACCTTCACCTGCACGGTGTCCCACGTCATCCCCAAGTATCCCATTCTGTTGGATGGTGTTAAGTTCGACTTTTCCAGATTGATTATGATTCCCAGATTCCTGCAGAACTGGAGGAGGTTTCTCCCTTGCTCCTCTAAGAGGGCCTTTGAGTTGGAAAGGAGCAACCAGTCGTCTAGGTATCTGATGAGACGGATACCCCGTTCGTGAGCCCACACTGAGACTGTCGCGAAGACCCTCGTGAACAGACCGAAGCAAAGAGTCTTGAACTGCAGGATCTGGGAACCCCATTTTACCCGGAGGAACTTCCGACTCGACGGGTGGACAGGGATCTGGAAGTATGCGTCCTTGAGGTCGACCGTCATCATGTAATCTTTCTCCCTCAAGGACATCAGGACGGATTTTGGGGTGTCCATCTTGAAGTCCGTCTTCTTGACGAACTTGTTGAGGGCCGACAGGTCTATCACGGGTCTCCACCCCCCCCCCCCGTTGCTTTCTCTACCAGGAACAGGCGGCTGTAGAAGCCTGGGCCTGGGAGAAGGACCTCTTCCATGGCCCCCTTCTCTAACATGGAGGAAATCTCCTCTTGAAGGGTGGCCCTTTTCATCGGGTCCCTGGGGGCCAACCATTCTGTCTGGCTGGCTGGAATAAGAGGGGGTGGGTCCGCTATGAAGGGGAGCCTGTAGCCTTCTTTCAGGACGGACACCGTCCAAGGATCCGCTCCTTGTGCTTTCCATGCTTGCCAATGAGGTCCGAGGCATCCCCCATCCCGAGGCTTGGGCGGGAGTAGGGGGCCTCTCCCTCTACCTTCTCCTAGAGGGGCGGCCTGGTCTGCCTCTCTTCGAGGCGGAGTAACCCGACCTGAAGGAGCTGGAAGAAGCTGGTGCTCCTCTGCGGGAGGGCTGAGGAGTTGTTGTCCAGGAGGAGGAAGGGGCGTCCCTCCTCGAAGTGTTGGGGGCGGCCTGAGGAGTCACGGCGCTATCCAAGGCGGCCCTCCTGTATGGCGGCCTTCTAGATGACGCCTGTCTGGGGACGTTGGCCTCTTTCTTCTTGGACACTTTCTCCATTAGATTTTCCAGCTCTTTTAATGGGAACAGAGACTCACCCCACAAGGGTAGGCTACGAACAGCTCGGGCCTCTCTGTCTGGGATCCTCCTCGACACCTTAGTTAGAACCGTGTCTCGTTTCCTTAGTACCCAGTTGGCCGTCAGGGCGAGCGCCTGGTACGCTAGAAACTTCAGAGTTTTCCCCCCGGAGGTGAGAAGGTCCGTCAGGAGGCTCTGCTGCTCCGGATCTTCGGGGTCTATGGAGGCTTGCACATTTACTAAAGTGGAGGTCCACCAGTCTAGCCATGAGGCGACGTTAACCAGGTCCCTCGACATCTCCTCCATCATGGCGGCTTCCGTAGGAGAGAAGGAAAACGGGGCTGACGCGGCCCTTTCGTCCCAGGATGTCCAAGGCTGGGTCCACCCTACAGGGGCCTGGGTGCCGCCCTTCTGGGATGTATACTTTCCCTTGTGCTTTGAGGCCCTGGAGCAGTTTCGAGGCACTCTGGGACTTGGGGGCTTCTGCATTGCTGGCTACCAAGTTGTCTATGTACTCTTGCCCCAGTACTAGGTCTGGGGCAAGAGGAAGGGCCAGAGAGGACTTCGGAAGGGCGTCGTGATGTGTGATTCTCAGGAGGCTTGATCTCCAGGAATTCCCCTTAGGTGCCGAGGGTTCTGAAATCCCATGGTGCCTCCTGATGAGGCCCACCACTCTTCTGTATGCGGAGTCCTCCGACGGGGGAGCTTCTCCGTCAGCCGAGGCCTCGGCCTGGAGTGGGGGCGCCGGGATGCTTGTTCGACAGACCGGTCGTCCCGCCCTTGGGTCCAGGGGGGCCGACCTGTAACCGTAGGGAGCTCCGTAAGAGGGTGGATCTCGCTGCAAGGCGGGTACCACCGGCTCAGGGAGGGCCCTCGGTTGCCCGAAGGCTCTGGAAGCGGAAGTCACGGTCCCGGTGGGCTGACCCGACAACGGGAACCGTTCCTTCTTACTCGATGACCGCACCAGCGGGGCTGGTTCGGTCAGGCTGCCTTCAAGGAAGCGCGTTTCCCCCCGCTGGGCGGGGTGAACCGGAGGCCTCGAGGACTTACGCTTCTGTGAGAGGTCTTTCCTGCGTGGCAGGTCGTGCGGTTCTAGGCTGTGCGTAGGGAGCGGCAGCCTAGACGCACGTTCACTGAAACGAGGGTCTGGAGAGTGGAGCCTCTTGGACTCTCCTGAAGGGACGTAGATCCAGGCGCCGCCTGGAGAGACATTTCTCCTATACTTACGGGAATGGGAGCGGGAGCGTTTCTTGTTAGGTCGCGACCTTGACCTAGAGCGGGAATGATCACTTTCGGACAGCTCCCTTTTCCTGCGTCGTTTCCCCCTGACTTCTTCCTCGGAGGATGAGGCTACCTCTGACGAGTCCGACGGCGCCACGTTAATCGCGTAACGGCTGCCCGCGTGATCCGCGGGGGAAGTTCTTCGCCGCCGGACGTCCGAGATCGAATGCTGGAGGAAGTCCTCGGGAACCGCCGTGGAGATTGTCGGCACAGAGTCTAATCTATCCATGCCAGGGGGCCAGGGGTCTAGGGTCACGTCCATTCTTAGCGGTGACCTCCCTGGCGTCTTCGGCAACTTCCACCCGAAGGCATCGCTACTCGGGCGGCGAACTCTAGTTTGGCTGTCCCCTGGCGGGGGAGAGCCCGACGCACCGGCCCACAAGGGCGGAGGAGACTCTGAAACAACAACACTGCCCCATACGGGGTCTTCAGAGGACGCATGGTCCCCCACCACAAGGCCTGATTCACCTGAAGCACTACCGGACCCTTCGTTAGCCCTAGAGGGGCCTGCCCTTGGTTCTTCCCTCGCACTGGGAAGGACGCCTTGACTATCCACAACACTGGGGGCTTCCTGCCCTCTCCTCTGCGAAGGAGACGGAGAAGCCGAGGCTTCGTCGGACCGATCACTGGCCGACGGTAACGAAGAAACGACACTAATCTTCCTGGGGGAACGCTTAGAAGATTTCTTCTTTTTGGTACCATAGCGTACCCACTGGATATCATCCCAACATGGTTTTCCCTTAGCTCTCAGTTTAATGTCTTATTGCAGGTGCGATCAACCTCTCTCTCTCTCTCTCTCTCTCTCTCTCTCTCTCTCTCTCCCTCTCTCTCTCTCTCTCTCTCTCTCTCTCTCTCTCTCTCTCTCTCTCTCTCAAGTAAACTGCAACTGTAAAAGTATTTTCCCATATTGATTGAAAGTTCTAAAAAATGTCACCCTTCCTTTTCTGAGTCAGAGCTTCAAGGATGGCGTTGCGAGCCAACTCTTTCCCCAGGCCATTCTGTGGGGGGAAATGCTATCATTATTATTTCTCTGTATATATATATATATATATATATATATATATATATATATATATATATATATATATATATATATATATATATATGTGTGTGTGTGTGTGTGTGTGTGTGTGTGTAATTTTTCACTGAAGACGATTGCCTTAGTAATGTCAATCAGTATTAATAGAATAACTCTCTCTATTAATCCTGATGTCAGTGTGTTCCCTGTAGGAATCTTCGTATTTTCTCAGCTACCTTCGCAGGTTGGAGAATCTATGACTTTTCTTTTCCCTTTTTTCTATCACTATAGCACTGATTGAACAAAATTATGTCTTTATCGAGTGATTACTCATTGACGTACGTTTACAATTCCTTTTATATATCAGGTTCTACAAAAAACTATTGTATTAGAGAGAATCTGTCTGAAAAGCATATATATATATATATATATATATATATATATATATATATATATATATATATATGTATATATCCATATACATATATATACTTATATATATATATATATATATATATATATATATATATATATATATATATATATTTATATATATATTAATATTTATATATGTATATGGATATATATATATATATATATATATATATATATGTATATATATATACATATATGTATACATATATACAATAGTTATATGTTTGTCTATTTATCATTAGTTTTTGTTTTTCAAGTTTAGCCATTTTGGCTAACAGAGTTCTTACCAGTTAACCTTTAGAGCAAAGTCCATCCATCTTCTCTGGCGTCACTTAAGTAGAGGAAAACTTCGACCAACGATTAATTCCAAAAGTTTCGATTTTCTCCCGAGACTTCAACAGCTAAAACCTCTTCTCACTTCGGATAAATTGCTAAGAAAATCCTCTCATGAATGTAGAGGAAAAACGACCCCCCATTTTCCAGCGCATTCATTTATCCAAAAGTTTTTTTTTTTTTTTTTTTTTTTTTTTTTTTTGCACCAGAAACTTTTTCCGAAGTTTGATGTTTCGCCCAATTTGGTTTCACGTGGCAACTGTCAATTTATTTTAAAGCCTTTCACCTTTCTTCTTTACAGAATTACATAAAAGTGTGTTTATCATTACTTTTTCCAGAGTCTATTGTGATCGCTTTGATTGTCTATGTTTTAGGATAATCACAGATTTTCTAAAAACACAACTATTATAAATTTGTGCATTTTCTACATGTGTATTATTTCATTAAGGTTTTTTCGGTTATATGAATAGATCTGTGGGTTTTTTATATATAGCCTACAGTATGTGTGTGTATATATATATATATATATATATATATATATATATATATATATATATATATATATATATATATATTTATGTATATATTCATATATATATATATATATATATATATATATATATATATATATATATATATATATATATATATATATATGTGTGTGTGTATGCGTCTGTGTGTGTGTAGATTCATTTGTTCCTATGAAATAGAGGTATATAGCGATAGTGGATATTTTGTGAAATATATCATCATTACTTCATATTTGGAGAGAGAGAGAGAGAGAGAGAGAGAGAGAGAGAGAGGGGGGGGGGAATTATGTAAATATGTCCTACTCTATGCGTGTGGAGAGAGAGAGAGAGAGAGAGAGAGAGAGAGAGAGAGAGAGAGAGAGAGAGGAGTTATGTAAAATATATCAAACATAACTTAGGAGAACGACAGACAGAAATTCTTCCCATTTCAAAATCATACTTAACTGGAACAGTTCATAAAATGTTTTTATTCTTATAGGTGTAAAAGAATCATTTCAAGGTGTGACCGTTACTTAAGTACAAGGTTAAGATGTTAACGAGAGTAATAATCTAATTTTTCCAAAATGGAAAATAAAATGGTTGAAAGTTGAGATATAGATTTGGATAAATAAATCATTGGATAATTGGATTAGCCGAGTTAATAAAGATATTGAATATTTTCATTCTAATATCCAGTAAAAGATGTAAAAAGAAATATATTTCAGAAAAAAAAATCAATAGAATGTCAAATGGAGAAATAAATAAAAAAAAGTTTGCTGCGTATAATACATTTCATCTTTTATTGGAGAAATCTTTTTTCAAACCTGTCTCGTTAAAAGTGAGAAATTGAATAAGGTGTGAAATTGTTATTTCAGGAAAATAGGAACGTTAATCGGTTCTTGACAATAAAGTTGACAATAAAATCGTCAGGTCAATGATACTGTCAACATGAATACATACATACACACACACTTATAAATATATATATATATATATATATATATATATATATATATATATATATATATATATATATATATATATATACATATATTTATATATATACATATATATATATATATATATATATATATATATATATATATATATATATATATATATATATATGTATATATATATATTGTTTTTTTCAAGTAGATATAGTATCAAAATAAGTTTGATAGTATATGGAAAACATATTGTTTTCCTGCATTAATTAACCATCAGCCCAAAATATTCGTTAATCCTAATAAAGTGTCAATTCCATCTAACATGTAGCAAATTCGAGAAACTTTCAGAGAAATGTTTCATTAGCTCAGTTAGCCAACTGTATTATTGTGTTATTTGTTTTTTTTTTATCTTTTCATTTTCACACACCATTTGACAGCAATATTTTACTGCAATGACTTCAGCATCATCATCATCTCCTCTTAGGCCGGTTGACGCAAAGAGCCTCTGTTAGATTTCGCTAGTCGTCTCTATCTTTAGCTTTTAAATCAATACTTCTCCATTTACCATCCCCTACTTCACGCTTCTAGTCGTCTTCAGCCATGTACGCCTGTGTCTTCCAACTCCTCTAGTGCTCATGAATGGCAGAGGCAAGGGAGAGTGACATTGTCCTAGCTAGCAGGACAATGCCCTAGACCTCGAGACTGACCATACATACATATGATCTGCATCCAAGCCCCCTCTCCATCCAAACTAGGACCAGGAAGGGGCAGGCAATGGCTGCTTATGACTCAGCTGGTAGACCTATAGGCTCCCCCAAACCCCCATCCTTAGCTCACAAGGATGGTGAGGTTGCAGACACTATACGAGTAGTAGGTTGGCCAGTGCGACAGCCACCCGTTGAGATACTACCGTTAG
>NC_090733.1:153039493-153051993 GCF_036898095.1 Palaemon carinicauda
AAGACATAAGATGTGAGTAGCATCAGCTGTAGGTAAATTTGGAGTAGACACAAGAAATGACAGTGGAGATATGCGTGTAAAATTTGCCGATAAAAAGTAAAAATCATTAACACCTTTACTTCATAAAAATTAACAAATAAGATGGACAAGGAGCAGCCCATATGTAGAAACGAAAAACGAATAAATTTTATTCCTAGTGAAAATATTAATTTAGTTAAAGATATCGTAGTGTTGAACAAGTTAAAATCAAGTGATCATAAAATTGTGAGAAGTAAAATTTGCTTAGATCTAAGAAAAGAAAGACGAAAATAATATAAAGAAAGAAAGTAAACACTTCTGTAATAAGAGAAAAATATAATGAGTATTCCTAGTTACATGACGAAGTGAAAGCAAAAAAAGACGAAATTTATTGCAATTTGACAAAATTATAATGGAATCAGCACAAGAGATAGGTGGAAAAGTTTCTAGACAAGATCAAGAAAAACTATGACAAAACACAAAAAATCGAATATGAGTAAAATCCAAGTGAGATTAAATGGAATTAGCAGAACAATCCAAACCAACAAACAAACTAATAACAGAAGACATTCGGAAACACAATCAGACCCCAATTAAAAAAACTAAAGAATAGAAGAAGCATCAAGTTCTTGAAAAGAAGACTTGGAACAGAATGACAACACATATTTGCTTCAACGGGTGAAAATGGATATATCAGCAAAAGAGATGGGGTGATAAAAATTGCTGAGGATTTCTATGCAATGCTATACGATATAAGAAAAAAAAAAACTTTTCGAATAGAAATAATGAAACATTTCAGCCGGTAACCAAAGTGACAGTATAAATAAATTAAAAGGATTGAAAGGGATATATATATATATATATATATATATATATATATATATATATATATGTTTATGTGTGTATATATATACATTATATATATATATATATGTGTGTATATATATATATATATATATATATATATATATATATATATATATATATATATATATATATATATATATATATATATATTTCTTTCTGGACACGCTCATCTCTCCCCGCCCCTCGATTAAGGGGAGAAGGAGTAGTCATACCCTGATGAGATGGGGTGCATGTGCCTGTGCGTGTATGTCAATAAATATTTAACTGTCATTTTGACGGGATGATTACAATAAAATAATCAGTGTCCTCTCTCTCTCTCTCTCTCTCTCTCTCTCTCTGAAGCCTCCACTGAAATATTAACTACAAAAAATGTAAAAACGTATGTGTATTGTAATTTGAATTAAGAGTTCTTGTAAAGCTTCTAAAAAAATACTTGCTGATTTGCTAGAAAGGAAAAACAAAATTATCATCATTACGATATGTTGAAATAAAATATGTATTAACTCATAATACGAAATATGAGGTCAAAGTTCTAGCTATTCAATCTTTAAGAGTTGCTGGAATCACTCGCCTCTGTTTTAAAAAAAAAATGCAAAGTTGTCCTAATAAAGTCGCTTCTAAACAAATAATTTTTTTTTTTAGTTACTATTCAACAATAAGAGAGAAATTTTTGGTTTTATTGAATGTTTATGATTTTATTCTGATAAGGTTATCTACGAAAAAATTTCCTGGTCTTTATAGATGGAATATCTTGTGAAATCTTAATTTTTGATATATTCAGATAGATTAACAAAATAAACTTTATCTGCAGCGTTCTTCCGAATCCCCAGTGACACGCAAAAAGAAATGTAATGCATAAATGCAAGGTTTTCAAGTTAGTTAAACGTTTCAGAACGGTTATTCCTCTGGATCATTTCAGAAACATTATTAAATAAACCGTAAAGAAATCCTACAAATGGCTGGTTCCCCATCATTACATTGCTAGGCAGCCAGAAATCACACCAAAAGGCTTATCACCCAACGACCAACTCTCACCCCATACTGGCCCCCAGTCCCGCTCTCCCCCTGGCTCCCCCTCCCCCTCCCTGCGCCTCCCTCGGCTCTAAAGGCCATAACTTCCCCGCCTCTAATCCCCATTAGTGAGATTGCTGGAGCTAAGCTAATGACAGTGTGAAATCTTCTATACAGCCCAATCTCACCCCAGATTCGTGGTGTGCATGTATTACCTCGTGCGCAATGTGTCTTTTGGAATACAAGTTCGTCATTTATAATTAATCATTGTTATCTTATTCACTTCGTTGGTACGTGAAGTTAGATCATATCAATGGAAATATTGTATTTCACATCACCTGCAGATAAGAGTAGTTGCGTTCAGAATTCTTTAATGATGTGATTGCCTTAGATAAATATGGGCATGATAGAAATTAAAAGTAAAGTTATGTAAGTTATTCTTCGTTGCGTTCCATGTTTTTAGCATTCCTTTATATCATAGATATAAGACCCTTATTATCCCTTAGTTTATAGTAATACTTAATCCTTTCCCCTCAGATATTTTCTATGCTTTCTCTACTCGAATGTCATTGATTCTTCAAGTTAATTGTTCTTGTGCCAAGACTAATTTTTTCTAAGTCATTTAGT
This sequence comes from Palaemon carinicauda, assembly GCF_036898095.1. Lineage (NCBI taxonomy): Eukaryota > Metazoa > Arthropoda > Malacostraca > Decapoda > Palaemonidae > Palaemon > Palaemon carinicauda. The sequence goes on from NC_090733.1 coordinate 153,042,017, forward strand.
TTCAATAGGTTCTTAGATGTAAAACAGACAATTACTGCTATCTTTACAAAGACAAACTCATAAAACTTCCGGAACAATAAATACATATGTAATTTCTCAGAAACAGTACGTCTGGAAGGCCGAATCATTTGACATTGTAAACACATTTTATAAACATATCGTCATCCGCACTGAGTTCGGTTAACGTTGCAACCCTACAAAGCTTAACCAACTCACATACAAACATATTATTATTATTATTACTATCCAAGCTACAACCCTAGTTGGAAAAGCAAGATGTTATAAGCCCAGGGGCTCCAATAGGGAAAAATAGCCCAGTGAGGAAAGGAAATAAGGAAATAAATAAATGAAAAGAACAAATTAACAATAAATCTTTCTTAAAAAAGTAACAACGTCAAAACAGACATGTCACATATAAACTATAAACAACATCAAAAACAAATATGTCATAAATAAACTATAAAAAGACTCATGTCCGCCTGGTCAACAAAAAAGCAATTGCTCCAACTTTGAACTTTTGAAGTTCTACTGATTCAATAACCGTAAGAACTTGATATGAGAGAGATATATATATATATATATATATATATATATAGAGAGAGAGAGAGAGAGAGAGAGAGAGAGAGAGAGAGAGAGAGAGAGAGATGGTGATGAAAGTTGATCACCATGTAGATATTTCACAATTACACACACACACATATATATATATATATATATATATATATATATATATATATATATATATATATATATATAAATATATATAATATATATATATATATATATATATATATATATATATATATATATATATATATATATATATTGATTGATTGATTGATTGATTGATTGAGAAAATATTTCAAGATTTTCGGTGATCAATCTACCCTGAAGAAACGTTCTAATTCTTTCATTCTACCTTGTTTCTAGTATTGTTCTCCCGTCTGGTTTTCAGCTGCTGACTCTAATCTTAATTTGTTAGAGAAAATTACTGTCTATATAATTTCTTATTCCTAATCTGAATAATAATCTACTACACCATCGTCCAGTTAGCTCTCTATGCATGTTGCAAAAGATTTTTCGTAATTCTGACTATCCTTAGTATTCAGATCTTTCCAGACTGTACCATCCTTCAAATGATACTAAGTACTCTAACAGTATGTCTTTCTCCATCTTAAGCTCAATACTTCATAGTATTTTAGATGCTTTATTGTAGCTCTTATCAGATTGTGGAATGGGGAATGAGACATTTCGGCGTAGCCCATTTGGTGTCGCCGTTTCGGCGTGGCCAGTTAGGCGTTGAAGATTCGGCATCAGAATCTTTCGGCGGAGAGACTGTTGCCGTCAACTATTACTTTGTAAATATATATATATATATATATATATATATATATATATATATATATATATATATATATATATATATATATCGCTAATCATAAACAACTTCTTAGTTAAAGTATAATTAGCTCTCATTAACTTTAACCATTCTAAGAAATTGATTTTGTTTACGTTTCCTTCTGTTTACATAAAATAACTACTTCGATGTTATAATGTAATTAGTTTTCAATCACTGTAACCAATTTAAGAAATTTTTTTTTTGTTATTTCCTTCTTTTGTTTATATTTACCTTTTTCAGTTGTCTAAGCCCTATTTCACGACATGGAAGGAGATATTTTAACAAAACGTGGAAGAAACAAAGTTATTCACGAAGGATACCTTTTTATTTTTGATGCAACGAGCAAAAGTGATTCTGAATTAAAATTCTGGCGATGTGAACAGAAAGATCGTTGTAAAGTAAGACTGCATATGAAGGATGGAAAAGTGATTCGACAGTTGAATCAACATACCCATGAACCATCTGCTGCAAAAGTAAAAGTAGAAAAATTGAAAACAAATATTAAGAAGAAAAGATGTGGCAAATGAATGCTTAACTGGTGCCTTTCAATCAGCTAAATCCGTAGCGCCTGGCCTGCCTGCAATGCCAAAAGTTATCGCAAGGAAACGAAAATTACTAAAAGCGCCACCTCACCCAACCAATTTAGAGCAATTGGTTATACCCGAGTCCTATATATTATATGTTCCCTAACTGGGTGTAGAAGAGAAATTCCTATTGGGAGACAGTAGAATGTAATAGAATTTTAATATTTGGTAGAATAAACTGGCTTCAACATTTAGTATTCTCAGAAATTTGGTTTGCCGACGGAACTTTCACCATAGCGCCAAGTCTTTTTTACCATGTATATATTATATCGGCCAAGAAGCATGATGGAGTTATTCCTATAGTTTATGCTCTTCTTCCTAACAAGCGAAGATTAACTTATTCTCGTTTATTTGAGTTACTTAAAACTATCGAACCAAATTTGAGACCAGTTTCTATAATTTGTGATTTTGAGAAGCTGCCATTCATGCCTTTTAAGATGCATTTCCTACAGTTCAAATTAAAGGATGCTTTTTCCATTTAGCCCAAAATATGCACAAACATCTTGTTTTATTGGATTTATCGAATCTCTATGAAAACGACTCGGACTTTGCCTTGTGGGCTAAAATGATTATAGCATTCGCCTTTGTTCCATTAGAAAAGATGGACGAATACATGGATACACTAGCAGCAGGTCTTCCAGACGAACTAATAACCTTGTTCCATTGGTTTGAAGATACTTATATTGGACGACAAAATAGGCGACAAAATGCAAGAATAAAGCCTATGTTTGCTCCCGAGATATGGAACCTTTATGAACGCACTGTAAATGATGAAGATCGCACTAACAATCACGCTGAAGCTGCCAATCGACTTCTATAGTACGAACTAGGAATGCATCATCCCTCCATCTGGAAATTTATTGATGCCTGGAGGAAAGTTCAGAAAGGGCGTGATGCATCTCTAGAAAAATTAATTGCTGGATATCCACCTCCAAAAAAATTAAAGAAATATAGAGGTGCTGATGAAAGAATAAAAAAAAATAGTAATGGAAGTTAAAGCCTATTGATTTCCGGAAGGGTATTGCTCATAATTACGAAATGAAGAATTAATTCCTAAGGTTAAAAAATGTTTGCTTAGTTTTAATTTTGTAGTACAATATTTTCAATTTAAAGTTTTTGATATGCATTATTCCATTATTGTTTTAATAGGATCCTATATACTCTAGTGAATAAATCTTTATTTCTTTTCCAATTAAAGATTTTTATTTACATTTTTTTTTTCTAAATTTCCATACATAAATAAATAAATCAGTCATTGGGTGTTTTCAAAAACAAAGACGCCGAATAGTGCTGCTAGTTTTCTGATGGAGAATCGGCTACGCCGAAACGGCGACGCCAAATGGGCTACGCCGAAACGTAGCAAACCCTGTGGAATGATCTTCCTCATCTTACAGTTGAATCGGTGGAATGATAATAATAATAATAATAATAATAATAATAAGAATAGTAATAATAATTATAATTACAAAAATAATAATAATAATAATAATAATAATAATAATGGTTATGATGATGGTGATGATTATGATTATGGTGATGATGATGATAGCAGTAATTCAAACTTGCTGCATTTTTTTTTTCATGTTGAACAGGTTGACATAAGTCTTTCCTCATAGTTTATATATGATTTATGTATTTTGAGGTTATTACTGATCTTAACATATTTCATATTTATCACTCCTTACATCTCACTGTAGTTTATTCATTTCATATTTCATTTCGTCACTGAACTAGTCCCCTTTTTTAGCCCTAGAACTTGTGGCGTCCAGCGTTTCCAACTAGGGATGTAGTTTACCTAGTTATAATAATGATGATAATAATAATAATAGTATATACAGTATATATATATATATATATATATATATATATATATATATATATATATATATATATATATATATGTGTGTGTGTGTATATATATATATATATATATATATATATATATATATATATATATATATATATATATATATATACGTATGTATGTATAGATATGTGTGTATATTTGTGTTTGTATTCTGAAAATAATGGATTTATCTGTATCCATTATCGTTATGTTATCAACATGAAAGAAATTCTCCTTTAATTGTTAATGCTGATTTCCATAAGTAATAACAGCATGATTCTCCCCTTTCATCACTATCATCTTCCATCACTTCAATCCGCGCCATCTAGGGATTGCTTTATCAACCCTGAGGCTCATATCATGAAGGTCGGTAAGCGGAGGCTGTCAAGAATGAAGATAATGAAATACCGATCTCTCTTAAGACGGTAGCCCCCAGTGTCTGGAAGTTTCTTAGCTATATAGGATGTGAGAAGGGCATTAATGTCTTATTTAGAATTTTTACTTTAGCATTCTTTAAGTAAATTACTTGTCGAGTGGAAAAAAAGATTATAGTAAAGGATAACGTGGATGAGAAAGTTGAGTTTTGTGTTCGAAACCAAGATCTCCTTAGATCTATGTTAGAAATAGATAATGAAATACCGATCTCTCTCTCTCTCTCTCTCTCTCTCTCTCTCTCTCTCTCTCTCTCTCTCTAGACAGTAGCCGCCATGGTCTGGAGCTTCCTGACTATATGGAATATAAAAAGGACAATATTAACTTGTCTTTTAGAAGGTTTACTCTTACGTTCTTTAAGTAAGTTAGTTGTTGATATATATATATATATATATATATATATATATATATATATATATATATATATATATATATATATATATATATATATATGAAGATTATGATAAAGGATATTGAGAATTTTGAACTCCAGTTTTATGTTCAAAATATTTTTTTTTTCCGTTAAAAACGTGTTTATTGTAACAATGACGTAGTTCATGTATATTTACATGTTGTTCACACTCAAGAAATCGCAACCCTTTTCACAGTTACTTTTCGTTCAGTTATTTTCCTTGTGGTGGCCTAGTGGTAGCGTTCTTGACTGGTGATTTCCAGACTGGGGTTCGAGTCCTGCTCAAACTTGTTTTCTTTGGTCGCTGCAACCTCTCCATCCTTGTGAGCTAAGAATGGGGTGTTGGGGGGGGGGAGCCTATAGGTCTATTGCTGAGTCATCAGCAGACATTGCCTGGCCCTCCTTGTTCCTAGCTTCAGTGGAAATTTCATTGTCCCTCTGCCATTCCTGGGTGACCTTTAAAGGTTGTTAGTGATTTTTTTGGTTTTTATCTGGTATTCCTTTATTTTCAGGAATTTTATTGAGTACAAATCTATAAAAATCTAATGTTTTCTAAATATTTGACGAAGCTTATTCTTTCAAGATATGCATATCATATGATTAAAAGATATAAAAGTAAAGCTAAGATGCTGTTCACATTTTCTTTCACGATGTTCATAAATATATTTCTCTTCTTTATTACATTAGTTACCCAGGGTAGTATTCTTATAATTAAAGTACCTATTGGTTTAGTAAAATTTGGAAATCAAATCGCCTGAAATTGCATATAAAAATCAGACTATATATCAGTTTAGTGAAATCGGTGATACTCTATTGACATGAGTCATGGTATGACCATGAAACAATCTCCAATAGATTTAGTAGATTTGAGAAAAAAAGCCTTCAGAAGGATATTGGAAGTTAATGGCAGGACAGGATTAGAAATGAAACTATAAGAGAGATTTCTCGAGTGACATGTGTGGATGAGATCAAGATGAGGGGTAGATGGAGATGGTTTGGGCATGCTCTTCGCACTCCCCAAGAGAGATTAGTTCACCAAACGTTCAGTTGGACTCCACAAGGCGCTAGAAGAGTTGGAAGACCCAGGTCTACATGGCTGCGGACTATGTAGCGCGAAGTAAGAGATGATGAATGGAGAAGCAATGAATTAAAAGCTCAAGATAGAGACGACTGGCGAAATTCAACCGAGGCCCTTTGCGTCAGTAGGTGTAGGAGAAGACGATGATGATGATGATTGGTTTGATAATTTGCTTTAAATGCATTTACTATTACTTGATCCTTTGATCCTATGATAAGATCGTCTATCTCTCACTGCCACCTATTCATCTTCAACATTGATATTTCATGAACAATTTTTATATGAAATATCAAGGATTTATTCCATATCAAATTAAAAATAATAAAAATAATAAGTCATGGGAATCTGATAAAAAAGAAAAGGCAATAGTAAAGATAGAAGGAAAGAGAAAGAGGGAAGATAAAAGAGGGCTATCAAATGGTAAGATAAAACGTTTTCGATGCCCAGGCCGTGTACGTTTTTGTTATTGCTCAAGTAAATAGCATTAGGGAATTGACTCTAAAAGACCACTTTCACCAATTTTATGTTACCTTTTTTTTTGTACTTCTGGTGAGTAGTGCTCTTTTTTCTCTACTAAGGTAGATATTTTTTAAGATTGTTTGCTTTGTATATCTTTTGCGCTATATATTGGATAGTAAATTGATACGTACATACAAACTTGAAAACACACACGCACGAACGCACATACACACACACACATACACACACACACACACACACATATATATATATATATATATATATATATATATATATATATATATATATATATATATATATATATATATATATATATGAGTGTGTGTGTGGGTACGTTTGTTCGTTATCATGAGACAACGAGAATTCGATGTTGGAAAAGATGAATGATATGTATATACAGTACTTATTTATATATATATATATTTTTTTTTCTTGAGGGTCTGGGTGAAGGTGCAAATGAAAATGGACCACATTTTATAAGTTTTTGTTCAACAAACAATCTTGTTATTAGAGGTACTCTTTTCCAGCACAAGGATATCTAAAAACAGACATGGACTTCACTACGTGGTAATTACAAAAATCAAATAGATCTCTTGGCCATTAATAAAGAGAAAAGAAAGACTGAGAAATGTAAGAAGCTATAGAGGTGCAGATATTGGTAGTTATCACCAGCTCCTCATTGCCAAATTGAAATTAAAACTGAAAACAAACCAACGGAAATGTAGGTTTGATACAAACAAGCTTCTAAGATGGGCACAGAGAAACCTTTGGTATTTAATGTAGAAATTGATTTAGAGTCTTAGAGACTTTAGGATACGAAAAGCAGACAATTGATGAAGAATGGTGTGAAATTAAGAACATATATTAGTCAGTTGGTAGTGAAGTTTTGGGACATGTAGTTACAATGAAAAACCCATGAATATTAAATGATATTTGGGATACTATAAAAAGAAGACAGACAGAAATTGATTGTTGAATGATTTTGAAGAAGTAGTGAAAATTACAAGGTAGAACATGCTAAATATTCCAGTATTCATAGTGAAGTCAGAGTAAAAGCCAGGAATGACTGGAGAGACTATTTAGACAGGAAAGCAGATGCGGCTGACAAAGCTATTAATTCAGGAAGTGGCTATGGTGTAAGAATTACTTGTAGAATTATTAATGAAATCTCTACCGGGGCAAAGAAGAATAACCGAAGAGATGATATTGGTAGAAAATGAAGCGACTCCTAGAATACTTAACAAGATTATTTTGTAGAATATGGAAAGAAAAGGCAAAACCTGATGAATGTGAGCTAGGAGTGTTAGTGAAAATGGCCAAAAAAAGGCATCACACTGACGTAAGTTGCCATGAAAATATATAGTGTGCTGATTCTAAAGAGACTAGAGAGAAGGCTTGATAGAAAGCTGAGAGATGAACAAGCAGGATTTAGGAAAGGTAGATGTACTGACCAAATATTTATTTTGTGACATGTTGTACTGCATTGCGTAGAATATAGAAATCCACTTTTGATGGCATTTGTGGGTTATGAAAAGCCTTCGTTAATGTGCACTGGCCAATTTTGTGGAGAGTCCTGCGTTATTATAGAATTTCTCCTAAATATGTGAATTTGATTAAGTCTGTTCATGAGCATAGTACGTGCTAAGTTAATGTTATTGGAGTCCTCCCAAATGAATTTCCTGTGAACAGTAGAGTACTCCAAGGGAATGTGTTGTCACTTATGTTGTTTATCATCTTTATGGATTTTGTAATGCGTAGAACAGTCGGAGATGGTGGAGAAGGATTAGAGTGGATTGGTAGTAGGAAATTAGCAGACCTAGAGCATGCCGATGATGCTTTCTTTATTAGCAGAACACCACAGGATAATGTGGTCCATTTTCATTTGCATCTTCACCCAGACTCTCAAAAAAAAAAAACCTTATATATAAATATATAAATAAGTACTGTATATACATATCATTCATCTTTTCCAATATCGAATTCTCGTTGTCTCATGATAACGAACAAACGTACACACACACACACACACTCATATATATATATATATATATATATATATATATATATATATATATATATATATATATGTGTGTGTGTGTGTGTGTGTGTGTGTGTGTATGTATGCGCGTGCGTGCGTGTGTGTTTTCAAGTTTGTATGTACTGTACGTATCAATTTACTATCCAATATATAGCGCAAAAGATATACAAAGCAAACAATCTACAAAATATCTACCTTAGTAGAGAAAAAAGAGCACTACTCACCAGAAGTACAAAAAAAAGGTAACATAAAATTGGTGAAAGTGGTCTTTTAGAGTCAATTTCCTAATGCTATTTACTTGAGCAATAACAAAAACGTACACGGCCTGGGCATCGAAAACGTTTTATCTTACCATTTGATAGCCCTCTTTTATCTTCCCTTTTTCTCTTTCCTTCTATCTTTACTATTGCCTTTTCTTTTTATCAAATTTCCATGACTTATTATTTTTATTATTTTTAATTTCATTTGGAATAAATCCTTGATATTTCATAGTAAAAATTGTTCATGAAATATCAATGTTGAAGATGAATAAGTGGCAGTGAGAGATAGATAGTATTATCTAAGACAAAGTGAAGTGATCAAAGGATCGAGTAATAGCAAATGCATTGGAAACACATTATCAAGCCAATCATCATCATCATCATCTTCTCCTACACCTACTGACGCAAAGGGCCTCGGTTAAATTTCGCCAGGCGTCTCTATCTTGAGCTTTTAATTCAATACTTCTCCATTCATCATCTCTTACTTCGCGCTACATAGTCTTCAGCCATGTAGGCCTGGGTCTTCCAACTCTTCTAGCGCCCTGTGGAGTCCAACTTACGTTTGGCGAACTAATCTCTCTTGGGGAGTGCGAAAATCATGCCCAAACCATCTCCATCTACCCCTCATCTTGATCTCGTTCACATATGTTGTCACTCGAGAAATCTCTCTTATAGTTTCATTTCTAATTCTGTCCTGCCATTAACTTCCAATATCCTTCTGAAGGCTTCTTTCTCAAATCCACTAAATCTACTGGAGATTATTTCATGGTCATACCATGACTCATGTCCATAGAGTATCACCGAATTCACTAAACTGATATATAGTCTGATTTTTATATGCAATTTCAGGCGATTTGATTTCCAAATTTTACTAAACCAATAGGTACTTTAATTATAAGAATACTACCCTGGGTAACTAATGTAATAAAGAAGAGAAATATATTTATGAACATCGTGAAAGAAAATGTGAACAGCATCTTAGCTTTACTTTTATATCTTTTAAACAAATGATATGCATATCTTGAAAGAATAAGCTTCGTCAAATATTTAGAAAACATTAGATTTTTATAGATTTGTACTCAATAAAATTCCGAAAATAAAGGAATACCAGATAAAAACCAAAAAAATCACTAACAACCTTTAAAGGTTACTCAGGAATGGCAGAGGGACAATGAAATTTCCACCGAAGCTAGGAACAAGGAGGGCCAGGCAATGGCTGTTGATGACTCAACAATAGACCTATAGGCTCCCCCCCTCAACACCCCATTCTTAGCTCACAAGGATGGAGAGGTTGCAGCGACCAAAGAAACTAAGGAGTTTGAGCGGGCCTCAAACCCCAGTCTGGCAATCACCAGTCAAGGACGCTACCACCAGGCCACCACAAGGAAAATAACTGAACGAAAAGTAACTGTGAAAAGGGTTGCGATTTCTTGAGTGTGAACAACATG
>NC_090733.1:153056993-153061993 GCF_036898095.1 Palaemon carinicauda
TACCCCCAAATCGACGGGTGGGTAGAGCTGTGCGTGACCGGATATATATACTTATAATGTATATATGTTTGTTTGTGTATGTATATCAATGTATGTATGTTTGTATATATGCAGTATATATATATATATATATATATATATATATTATATATATATATATATATATATATATATGTATGTATATATATATATGTGTGTGTGTATGTATGTGTATAGAACGATGACACTTACTCTAATATATAGGAAAGAGGTTAATTCTTTGTGATACGAGTTCCACAAAAACAGTATTTGCCAATACCAGAGCAGTTACATCATTAAACGAAGCGTATACTATGTACTTCAAACGGGAGAAAACCGGTATATAAATAAATAAATAAATTTCGTGGGAACTCATGAGCCTAAAGGCGCAGGCCCATTTAGTTTGTAAATATATTCTAAATCAATAGTATTTTTCGGTATGTCGCAATATTGAACCTCCATGAAATGTTTCGAATTTAGGTCGAAAAAAATTATTAGGCTTTTTTTTTTTTTTTTTTTTAAACATTTTATTAAAATGGTCGAGTATTTTGGTGTTAGGAATTATGTAATAAAGTTTTGAACTCGTATAGATGCTGGACTATTATCTAGAATTCTATATATATATATATATATATATATATATATATATATATATATATATATATATATATATATATATATATATACATATATATATAGACATATATATATGTATATATATATATATATATATATATATATATATATATATATATTTATATATATGTATATATATATATATATATATATATATATATATATATATATATATATATATATATATATACACACATATAATTACAGGGGGAGCAAACACGATTACCTCATATTATACAAAAATGAGACTTGTGAGTTTTGTTATCATATCAATTAATATCTAAAAAAAACAATTTAGTACACACATGGAACTGGATATACCAAATCAACATTATTAATGTAGTATTTAGACTCTCTCTCTCTCTCTCTCTCTCTCTCTCTCTCTCTCTCTCTCTCTCTCTCTCTCTCTCTCATACTCAACCAATTTAGTAAATTTACAAGAACGTTACCTGATTAATGTATAATAAATTTCTATTTAAAAAAAATCAATACTTGCATTCATGTCATCAATAGCGAATGTTATTCAAGGGAAAATCACTAATGATTTAATAATTAAAGATTGAACAACGTACGATGTAAGGTTCACTTGTCAGGGGAAATTATTCATTACATTTTTAAATGCATCCCTCGTCATTTCTTTAAATTTTATATATAATTGACGATATAAGATTACCACATTATGCAATGGAGAGAGAGAGAGAGAGAGAGAGAGAGAGAGAGAGAGAGAGAGAGAGAGAGAGAGAGAGAGAGAGAGAGAGAGATTCTATATGGCTTTATATTCAATTCAAACATGTACCAATGCAAGCACATGTCTGTTTTAAACCTATTAAATTACATTTTTATTGGTATTAATCACTTTTTCATATTATTTGATATTAAATTTCTGAAAGCGAAAGAAATATAATCATATTGAATCGTTAGGAATTTTTTTTTTCTTTTTTTTTTTTACACGTAACGACTTTTACCTGAGCGATAAATCAGGTATTATATGAAATGCTAAATATGATGATGTTTTGTTTTTATTTTATTAATTATTTATTTCAAGTATTAAAGAGGATGAGGTTTTCGATGTAGATTGAAAATGTTTTCTATTCCGTAATCATGGGAGATTTTATTACAATTATACAATAAACTAAACGGGATTTGCTATTCTTGTTTTTTCTATTTCTCTTCTCTTTTTTTTTTACCAGGACTTTCGTAATTTTGAGAAGGCTTCACTTTTATTTTCTCTGATCTGTTATTAGATACAGGGAGAGAGAGGGAAAAATCTAATATATTTTTTTCCGTTCCAAAATTGAGGTATTTATTAAACCTATCTCTTATAATCTTTAAGTAGATAACCAAAAAGTAGACTGAGGTGGTACGGTCATGTCATGCGAAGAGATGAACAGTATATTGGGAGGAGAGTGATGGAAATGGAGGTACAGGGAACGAGAAGGAGAGGGAGACCAAAGGGAAGGTGGATGGACTGTATCAAGGATGACCTTCGATGAAAGGGATTAACCGGTGATGAAGTGTGGGACAGAGGTAGGTGGAGAAAGCTGACCAGAATCATCGACTCCACATAGAAGAGGGGAAAAGATGTAGACAAAGAAGAAGATTGCCAGACGAGTGGATTTAAGCACACACACACACACACACACACAGAAAGAGAGAGATTATATATATACATTTACAAAAGCATTTTCGTTCTGCCAAACCAGAGACCACAGAATAACTTACCCTCGCAAAAAGTAAATCCGTTTCCCTAAATAATGTTTAAGAAAAAAATATATATATTTTGGGTCTCGATCTCGGCTCTCTTGCAAGTAATAAGGAAAAATGAGGAGATACATTAATCATCCTTAATAACGAGGGCAGAGCGGCCAAAATTCTTTGAACCTGGGAATACAAGCTTCGGACAACATGTTCCTTTTCATTTTTTATCTCGTATAATATTAAGAAATTATTTTCATGAGATTTTTTTTTATTTAAGCCCTTGAAATAAACAGCCAACTGATTATTATTATTATTATTATTTTTATTATTAGCCAAGCTACAACCCTAGTTGGAAAAACAAGATGCTATAAGCCCAAGGGCTCCAATAGGGAAAAATAGCCCAGTGAGGAAAAGAAAAAAGGAAATAAATAAATGATGAGAACAAGTTAACAATAAATCATTCTAAAAACAGTAACACCGTCAAAACAGATATGTCCTATATAAACTATTAATAACGTCAAAAACAGATATGTCATATATAAACTATAAAAAGACTCATGTCAGCCTGGTCAAAATAAAGACATTTGCTCCAACTTTGAACTTTTGAAGTTCTACTGATTCTACTACCCGATTAGGAAGATCATTCCACAACTTGGTAACAGCTGGAATAAAGCTTCTAAAATACTGTGTAGTATTGAGCCTCATGATGGAGAATGCCTGGCTATTAGAATCAACTGCCTGCCTAGTATTACATGAATTATAACAGAAATATAATGTATGTATGTCATATACCTACCTATTAGACAGAGTTATAGAAAGTTAGGTGGGGATATTAAAGTGTTAACCAAATACCATATACTCTGTACAGTACGTGTGTGTGCAGCCAAGAACTGTGAAAATGTATAAAAAAATTCGGGGCGATTGATTTTGTCGTATTTTACTTTCGGGTGATTGTTTTATTCTAATGATACAAGGAAGCGTGTTCAAAAAGGATTTCTAAAAGTAATATATATATATATATATATATATATATATATATATATATATATATATATATATATATATATATATATATATATATATGTATATATATATGCATGTGTATATATATATATGTATATATATATGCATGTGTGTGTATATATATATATATATATATATATATATATATATATATATATATATATATGTATATATATATATATATATATATATATATATATATATATATATATATATATATATATATATATACACACACATTATACTGCAAGACAATGGCCTCAGACATGTCCTTCCACTCGTGTCTTTCTATATATTTATATATATATATATATATATATATATATATATATATATATATATATATATATATATACAGTATATATATATATACAGAGTATATATACATATGATAAATTTTGCACATCTAAATGTGTTTTTCATATTTCAAATAAGCCATATATATCAATACATTAAAGTATGAATTCTTTTAACGCCCTTGGGATCAGAGTCCCAGGCGAAATCACTCAATGGCTACAGTATCTGATCGGCCAGGATTCGAAACCTGGTCCTGGATACTTGTATCAAATTGACCATACCACTTAGCCACGAAAAAAGATAAAATTCAATGATAATTCTTCTGTACATATACCTGTCGAATTCAGTTTTTTTTTTTTTTTTTTTTTTTTTGTGTGTGTGTGTGTCCCTAGAAATAAAATCTACCCATCTTCACCACCGTTGCTAATTGGTAGTTTTGTGACTTGGAATTCGATTAATGATAGATTTAGCACATTTAACGTGTTTTTTTTTTTTATTTCAAATAAGCCATATATATTAATACATTACAGTCTAGCTTCTCTTAACGACCTCGGGATCAGAGCCACAGGGGAAATCACTCAAAGACTACCGTATCTGACCGGCCGGGTTTCGAACCCTGGTCCAGGATACTTGTATAACATTGACCATACCAGTTAGCCACGAAGAAAGATAAAAGTCAATGACAATTCTTCTGTACATATACCTGTCGTATTCAGGTTTTTGTACCTAAATTTTTTCCTGCGGGTCTGATCCCGAGGACGTTAAGAGAATCCAGACTTTAATGTAATAATATTTATGGCTATATATACATATATATATATATATATATATATATATATATATATATATATATATGTATGTATGTATGTGTGTGTACAGTATGTATATACATGCAGTATATATATATATATATTTATATATATATATATATATATATATATATATATACATATATATATATATATATATATATATATATATATATATATATATATATATGCATGTATATATATATATACAATAACAATAATAATAATATTATCAATAATAATAATAATGATAATAATAATAATAATAATAATAATAATAATAATAGTACTAATAATAATAATAATATGAGAGAGAATTAATCAATAAAATTCGACATATTCATAAATTCAAATATCAAGCCCAAAATATCATTTCATATCCAATTCACTTGGGTACAATGAATTAAGGAAAAGCAATGGTATACTTATGGTATTTGAAAAGGATTTAGGAGTAACATTTATAATGAAGGTATCTTTTAATTTTCGTATCAAGAATGAACAACGCGGAATATTCACTAT
>NC_090733.1:153069493-153084493 GCF_036898095.1 Palaemon carinicauda
AGTGATGTATGTGAAAACGTGGCTGTACTTGTTTTTCCTGGTGCTCTGATAGGTCGCTGTTTCTGGTAATATTTTTTGGGTTTTTTCCCCTGTTGGAGCTCCTGCTTTTTCAACTAGGGTTGTAGCTTACCAAGTAATAATAATAATAATAATAATAATAATAATAATAATAGTGAAAATGTGACATAATCCACAGCCACAAATACTAATCACCAGAATATCGGAATAGAATCAGCTAAGAAGAGTAATTCATTGTGCTAGAAAATCCTTTGGAGTTCATTTGCCGTTGTAATGAATGTCTGGATTAAATAGGATTCATTAATCTTTGGGACCCCTAAGCCATTAAATACTTTCTATTTATTATGTATTGAGCCATGTTGAAGGAGTATTTATGCACAAGTAAACGATATTTCAGTCAATGCAATAGTTATATATTCGTGCATTATAAAAAAAAAAAAAAATCATTTATGCTCACCTTCTTTTTCATATGCTTATTTACTTTTGTTAAAGTGAAATTTGTAAAAGTCAAAATTTTTTATATATATAATGTATATATATATGCATATATATGTATATATTTGTATATATATATATGTATATATATATGCATATATATGTGTATATATATATATGTGTGTGTGTGTGTGTTATTTATAGGTGTATACTGTATATGCATATATATGTTTTTGGAATGACTTAGTTAAAGACCTCTATGCACACTCTCGAGAAATGTTCCTTCTTTGGAGGAACGATGGTAGCCAGAGAGAAGGTCCCCTCGCTCTTCAGATGAGACAAGCGAGAGCACAGTTCAAACTTGCTCTCCGTCAATGTCGCAGCAACGAAAATCAGCTACGAGCCGATGCACTGTCCAGAAAATTGACCAACCATGACTTCCCCCATCTTTGGAAAGATATTAATTCACTAAACCCAAAGTCAAACAAATTATCCCAAAGAGTAGGGGATGCAATTGGCGAAGAATCCATCGCAAGAATGTGGGGGGATCACTTCAGTACCATCCTAAATTGTATAAATGACCAAGATACCCGAAATGAAGTGGATACCCTCATCAATGTCAATATGGATTTTCAATATAGTGACCGTATCTCCCCGAGTGACGTGTGCGAGGCTATCAAGAAATTACCTAGTAACAAGGCTCCCGGCTGCGATGGCCTTCCTGCCGAGGCTTTCAAATTCTGCCACCCTATAATTTATATCCTATTTTCTGCACTATTTAATGCCTGTATATTACACCAATATCTCCCCGAAACCCTGCTACTTGTCCACTTAATACCTCTCATAAAAAACAAACTGAAGGATGCCAGTGACCCAGGAAACTACCGCCCCATCGCCATTACAACAATTTCATCGAAAATATTTGAATCTCTTCTGTTCCGTCGCCTTGCACCATTTCTCCACACCGCAGACAATCAATTTGGTTTTAAGACTAACCACTCGACTGACACCTGTATATATATTTTAAAGGAGTTATTGAATTTCTATATATCCTCGGCCTCCCCTGTCTACTTATGTTTTGTAGACGTGCGGAAGGCATTTGACAGAGTAAACTATCTGAAGCTCTTTTTGAAACTACGTAAAAGGGGAACTCCTCTATATCTCATCGGTATATTATACTGTTGGTTCACAACACAACAGTTCTGTGTCAAATGGGGCAATGTCCTGTCCCAGCAATTCGGCTCATCTAACGGTCTCAGGCAAGGAGGCATCCTCTCACCATACTTATTTAATGTTTACACAGACGACTTAAATATCAGACTGAATTCACTTCCCATTGGTTGTACAGTTAATGGCTTTACCATAAATAACCTTTGCTACGCTGACGATATGGTCCTCATCTCCCCCTCTGCTCAAGGCTTACAATGTCTCATCAATACTTGCAACGCATACGCTATTGAACATGACATAATCTATAACGAATCGAAGACACAGTGCATGTCTGTCCTTCCTAGATCGCTCCGTTTCGTAGAAGATCCACATATTTACCTTCAAAACCATCAGCTAGAATTTGTCAATGATTTTCCTTACCTAGGTCACATCATTACGAAAGATTTAAAGGACACATCTGACATTGAAAACAGGCGACGAAAACTGTGTTGTCTAGGGAACATGGTAACGAGAAGATTTGCCTTCTGCCGCCAAGATATCAAAAAACTCCTATTTCAAACCTACTGCTATAATGTATACGGCTGCTCGCTATGGGCAAACTATACGCGAGAATCGATGAGACGTATCACAGTCATACACAATGATATCCTAAGGCGCCTCACCAATACCCCGAGGCACCATTCAGCTTCAGCGATGTTTGTTGAAAATGGACTGGATAACCTGAAAACCATCATTCGTCGCTCTATAGTAAGTCTCACCTCCCGCCTACGATCTAGTGAAAATCCCCTAATTCAAAATGTGCTTGTAAGTGCAGCGAGAATAAAATCCAAAATGTGGAAAACCTGGAATACGGAAGCGTCAGTACAATGAATTGTATTCACTAATATTTGATAGTGTGGCTATGCCAAATCCTCATCACTAATAACTTTGGTATGATTCCCAGTATTGTTATGATAACGTGTTTTATTATGTTACATCTTTGTTGTCTGAATGTCCTGTATTTCCTTCACACCCCTGCTCAGTGACTAGATTTTTTTTTCCTCCCCAGTGTTCCTTCATTTTCAAGCAATTTCTGTTCCAACATATCATTGTCATCTCCATTTTGTTTTCTTTTTTTTTTCTCTCTCTCTCCCGCTCTTTTTGTTTGCTAATATGTATGGTATCATCATTGCTAAGCATTAATTCTAATGTGACTTTGTTACCCAAACCTTAGATCTCTGTGGTCAACCTGCTAATTGATGTTTATAATATATCACTGATTTATTGCATTTCTCATCTTTTTTTTTTTTTGTACCGATGTCAAAAGTGTAAGACCACTGTACCCTTATTGTAACTCTGTATATGGCTTCTGCTGAAATAAAGATTATTATTATTATTATTATTATTATTATTATTATTTTATATGTTAGCACATATATACATATATGTATATATATATATATATATATATATATATATATATATATATATATATATATATACATATATATATATGTATATATATATATCTATATATATATATATATATATATATATATATATATAAAGATAGAGATATATTCATATAAAAATACACATATACTCTGAGCTACAGGTCATTCTAGTTACAGGGGCCTTATGATATTGCGGAAATATAATAAGGACGCTAAATATTAAAATATTCCAAGAAAATTTATTAAGGAAAATATAAAGTATAATGAGGCGTATTTACGACACTCAAACGATTTTACATTCACAACTTCCTTGAATATTTCATCTGAAAATAAAAATATCTACTATTATCACTTTGAATGTTGTATGCGTTAATTGAAATATATTTTATTCCTTTTAATAGATTAGAATGACTTCATAAATAGGCATGAAGCTATGAATGTGAGTACTAAATAGCACGAGAAAAGGGGAGCGGGTGTGTGATGGACACAGCAAGGGGGGGGGGGGGGGTTGTGCTAAAGTTTGAAAAGGTTATGACCTTGGGGTTTTTGATGGGTTGCTTTCAAGTCTATGTACAGATTCCTGAATTCGACAGGTATATGTACAGTGGACTTGAAATGAGCTTATAACTTTCTTGTTAACTCGATTGGTAAAGATGTCCAGGCCGACATTGTTTTGGCTTAGAGCATAGGTTCGAATGCTTGCTCAGTCAAAAGCATTTATCATAAATTAATATCTAGTGGATAAACTGTACATTCCTAATGGTAGAGGGCGACATTAAATGTCATTGGTGTTGATATTTACATTGATTAAAATCACAATTGTTAGAGATACGTATTGTGTGTGTATATATATATATATATATATATATATATATATATATATATATATATATATATATATATGTTAATTTTTCAAATGTTACAAATACCTCTTCATATGGAATTGGCTCTGCCTTGGAATCTCAAATGCTTAGGGAAATATCCTTAATGATAAGTATTTCTGGCTGGTCAAGGACACGAACCTATGACCTATAGAAATAGGATAAACATTGGACTGTGTAGACCACCCTAATCTTTATTCTCATTTGCATCGATCATAGGGTGTTTGTAACTTATTTTAAAAAACGTTTTTAATACTTTGAAAGAAAAAATCGATTAACCTTTCTTGACATCCATCAACCTATCTCATCTTTGTTAACCTTTCCTTCGAATAAAAACTGTAAAATTAGGAAACCTTTCTTGTGGTGTATTGACAATGATCTAAACTAACTTTGGCGTCGTTACAGAAGAAATCCTTCCTTTGAAACAGCTTTTGTATTCTCATTAATCTCGGAGACTATAATCATGTATGCTTACATTTCTGTTTATACAAACTATCATCTTCAACTCTATGTCCAGCGCCACATTCCTTAAACACATTATGATCAGTATTTGTCTAATATAAATAAAGGTTGAAAAATAATTTCATATATCTTTGATATCTTGATGCAACATACACACCTCACCTATCTAAGTAAACAATGGCTCTTCTTGTTATAGGTATACTCCGTGTCTTCTGATTTATATGCAAAGATCATCCGTATCCCCGTCTTGTAGTCCCCCCCCCCCTCTCTCTCTCTCTCTCTCTCTCTCTCTCTCTCTCTCTCTCTCTCAGATTTAGCTTTTATTACAATCACGATTGGCCTATCTTTAGCTTGGGAAAACTGTTGACGTTACTGTAACTGGTAAAGGAAAACATTGAGGTTATATATACTGAATGGACTCTTTTTAATCTATACTGAACCAGGAAACAGCTTTACTGACATTCATACATTTACGAAGGAAATGATGATAAGGTTTATTTTATAACAGATTTACACTCTGGAACGCCCTTATTAACAAACACAAATTTGCAAGTGGATGACGCAACACAGTCAGGCGTTGGCGAAGACACAGGAATGTGGCAATTTTATTTTTTATTTTTCAATTTGTCAATGTTGATCACACTGATTATAAAAACATGAAATTACACCAGAGTCATACACTTTGTAGCATATAACTATTGTTCCTTAAGTTATTTGAATCAGTAATGAACAATGATATTCTCCATTCAAGGAAATTGATTTGGCACTCTGCCCCAAACTCGTCCCGCCAACCTTAACCATACTAATGATTGTTATCTTGGTCACTTGTGCACAGACATGACTTACCATCCATGTGTTATGATGATGAAAGGAAATATTAAACACTCTGATAAGTAAATTCAGGTTGCTTCCGATAACATATGAAGAAATCACACCATTTTCTGATAAAAATATTCATTCTTAATAAGGAAACGATCGTTGGACAATTTACCAACTATCAATTCTCTAGCCTCTACCTTCTTACCACACTCATTTGAAGCACGTGGTCCTCAAATATTACACTACATTAGTTGAGACAAGGTGCCTCTGATGCCATCTATTGGCGGTAAAATGTAACTCATTACGAGGGAAGAGAGGGAGAAAGTTATTATGCCTTTCGGATTGTAAAAATATTGTTATTCTAGGTAGTTTTAACTAACATGTCATACCATAAAACTTATTTATTATCTTTTATTTTCATAAAAAGGTAATGAGAACTAGATCAATTAGCTGTGTAATTACTTGATTCCCTCACTGATTTTAGTACATGTGGCAATATCTGGTGACCCTCCCTGACCCCCAAATGTAATTGAACTAACGATCGTTTGCCGAGGAAATATTTCTGTGACATTTATTGTGAAATTTGTAATTTCCTAAGAATTAAGCTTAGGCCACACAGCAAGGAACGTCTAGTTCGCTTGCGTCTGTTTTATAGTAATTTTGTGCCCAAATAGCAATAGAAATGAAGTCATAAAAATTATAATGAGTATATGACGGGGATAATTAGCAATTTGGCATTCTACTGCTAAGGCCATCTATTGACCATGAAAATGAACAGTGTGGAGAGCTCTTTAACCATTGCATCCTTGAACATTCCATGACGTCATTTTGTTTAAAAAATAGCCAACTTGATTGGAACTAAATATAATTTATACCTGCCACGCATATTTCTACATAAGTATCAATCTATTCCCCTTTCCAAATTGGATAGAATTTTTCATATGAATGGAACAAAGGACGTGTGCTGCCATCTTTGGACAAGTAGAAACACTTGGATTATATTAAAATTTGGAGAATGAATACTTTCGTGGGAGTTATTTTTCAATTAATGCATAAAAAATCATAATTCCAATAATATTATTTTTCTTCTGTTGTTAGGGCTCTTATGTTAGGGTAATTATATGTAAAATACAGATAATATGTATTCTAAGAATATATTGATCAGATCCCAATATTCTAAAAAGAAAACGGTTTGAAACTCCAAATTTAACCAAATTATATTTATTTCCACAGCAAATACGTTGTTAGCTAATCATAAGCCAATTATAGATATCAATCATCTATAAAGTGAGCCTTGTTACACGTACCAGGGGCGTAGGAGCGTTGTTTTCGGGTGTGTGCGCAAAGGGGGGGGGGGGTAAAGTTTGAAAAGGCGCTGACGGTGGTGGGACTTGCGGGGCTTCCCCAAAATTTTCTTTTTACAACAAAACACCCTAAGCAGCCATTTCCTGGCATCTGACAGGAGATTGTACTAACAACAAAATAATCATTTTGCCAAAAACATACATGTTGGGTCTTTGTTATAAACTCATTCCAAATATCGCCGAAGAGCTATCAGTTTGCTAAGCATGCGATGTTTTTACTAACGATCTATAATTTGTTTTTCAGTTCCAATTTTACCTTTAAATTTTTAACGGATTTTTTGTTATTAATTTTGTCTAATTTATATTTTACATATGACAAATACCTTATGTTTTGGTTGATAATTATGAGTCATTTGTCTCCGTAGACTTGAAAATACTGCATTGGTCATACAAGAATTAGAGGTTTTTCAAATGACTCTACTTGGAAACTTGGAAAACTAATATATATATATATATATATATATATATATATATATATATATATATATATATATATATATATATATATATATATATATATATATAGACCACTTTTGGAAACTGAACCGCCAACGTACATGTCAGGACTTTGTCAATAGAAGACTCATCTTGGTGTGTTAATAGAAGAGCTGAAATAAATAATTTGGGATATGATAGGATTAGAAGAACTTTGGAATCTTATAAAGAGTTAAAAGAGGGTCATGTTTTTTGTTTCTCCAGAGTACATGAAAGGCACAAAAAAAAAAAAAATGGAGTGAGTTTTCTTGTTCATAAAAATCGTACAAGTAACATTGAACAGTTTTATAATATCAGTGTTAGTGTTGCAGGAACGATAATCAAAGTAAATAAAAAGTATAAAAGGAAGATTGTTCAAACGTATACACCAACAGAAGAGGAAGAAAGAATTTTTTAAGGAAGATCTGGAGATATTTTGAAAAAAAAACAATATATATATATATATATATATATATATATATATATATATATATATATATATATAT
This sequence comes from Palaemon carinicauda, assembly GCF_036898095.1. Lineage (NCBI taxonomy): Eukaryota > Metazoa > Arthropoda > Malacostraca > Decapoda > Palaemonidae > Palaemon > Palaemon carinicauda. The sequence continues at coordinate 153,077,056 of NC_090733.1, forward strand.
ATATATATATATATATATATATATATATATATATATATAAGACATAAGAAGTGAGTAGCATCAGCTGCAGGTAAATTTGGAGTACAGAGGAGATATGCTTGTAAAATTTGCTGTTAAAGATAAAAATCATTAACACTTTTACTTCATAAAAATTAGCCTATAAGATGGACAAGGAGAAGCCCATGTGTAGAAACAGAAGAATTTTATAAAATCAGTGATAGTGTTACATGATCGATAATCAAAGTAAATAAAAAAGTATAAAGGAAGACCATTCAAATGTATACACCAACAGAAAAGGAAGAAAGATAAACTTTTTGAAGAAGATCTGGAGATATTTTGAAATAAAAAATATAATACATCAGAAGTGAGCGGCATCAGCTGTAGGTAAATATGGAGTAGACACATGAAAAAACAGGAGACATTCTTGCAAAATTTGCAGAAAAAAAAAATATATAAAAATGATGAACATCTTTACTTTGTAAAAATGAACATATAAAATGTACATGGAGAAGCCCATATGTAGAGACGAAAGACGAATGAATTTAATTCTTAGTGAAAATGTTAATTTGGTTAGAGATGGTATAGCGTTGAACAAGTTAGAATCAAATGATCATAAAATTGGGAGAGGTAAAATTTGCCTAGATCTAAGGAAAGAAGGAATTAAATAATATCAAGATGAAAATAAACACTTCTGTAATTAGAGAAAAATAAGATGAGTTTCGTTTAGCAATACAAAATAGACGAAATGGAAGCCAATAAAGACGAAATGAATTCCAATTTAACAAAATGAATAATAAATCAGCACAAAAGATAGGTGGAAAAGTTTCCAAAAAATATCAAGAAAACTATCAGAAAGTATCAGAAATTTAATAAAGGAAAGCCTGGAAATATGGGTAAAATCCAAGTGAGATTAAATGGAATTAGGAAAACAATCCCCCCCCCCCGCAAAAAAAAAAAAAAAAAAAAACAGAAGACATTCGTAAACAAAATCATATCCAAATTAAGGAAAAACTAAAGAAAGGAAGAAGCATCAAATTCTTGAAAATAAGATTTGGAACAGTAGGACAACAGATATTTGCTTTATCGGAGGAAAATGGATATATCAACAAACGGAAAGATGGAGGGATAAATTTGCAGTGGATTTCTATGCAATGCTATACAATATAACAAGTACCTTTTCTGATAGAAATAACTAAACAGCTCAGCCGGTACCCAAAGTGACAGTATAAGTAAATAAAAAGAAATTAAAAGGCACATATATATATATATATATATATATATATATATATATGTATATGTGTGTATATGTATATTTATATATATATATATAATATATATATATATATATATATATATATATATATATATATATATATATATATATATATATATATATATATATATGTGTGTGTGTGTGTTTATATATATATATATATATATATATATATATATATATATATATATATATATATATATATATTTCTTTCTGGCCCCACACAGCTCTACCTGTCCCTCGGTTAGGGGGAGAGAGACTAGTCATACCCTGGTAAAAGGGGGGGGGGGTGCATGTGCCTGCATGCATATATCGATAAATGTTTAACTGCCATTTTGACGGGATGGGTACAGTAAAATAATCAGTGTCCTTACCTTTCTCTCTCTCTCTCTCTCTCTCTCTCTGAAATATCAAGGGAAATATTAAGTATAGAAAATGTAAAAACGTATGAATATCGTAATTTGAATTAAGGGTTCTTGTAAAGCTTCTAAAAAATACTTGAATTGCTAGAAAGGAAAAAAATAAAAAGTATCATCATTACGTTATGTTGAAATTAAATGTGTAATAATATATGATTGGAAATATGAGGTCAAAGTTCTAGCTATTCAATCTTTAACGGTTGTTGTAATCAATCGCCTCAATAAAAAGAAAAATACAAAGTTGTCCTAATAAAGTTGCTTCTAAACAAATAATTTTTTTTTTAGTTATTATTAAACAATAAGAGAAATTTTTTGTTTTATTGAATGTTTATAATTTTATTCCGATAAGGTTATCTACGAAAAGTTTCCTGGTCCTTATAGAATGAATATCTTGTGAAATCTTAATTTTTACTATACTCCCATAGATTAACAAAATAAACTTTCGCACTTGAGAAATGTAATACATAAATGGAAGGTTTTCAAGTTAGTTAAACCTTTCAGAATGGTTATTCCTCTGAATCATTTCAGATACATTATTAAATAAACCGTAAAGAAATCTTACAAAGGGTTGGTTCCCCATCATTACATTGCTAGGCAGCCAGAAATCACACCAAAAGGATTATCACCCAACGAATAACTCTCACCCCATACTGGCCCCCAGTCCCGCTCTCTCCCTGCCCCCCCCCCCCCCCCCCTCTTGCTTCTCTCGGCTCTAAACGCCATAACTTCCCCGCCTCTAATCCCCATTAGTGAGATTGCTGGAGCCAAGCTAATGACAGTGTGAAATCTTCTATACAGCCTGATCTCACCCCAGATTCGTGGTGTGCATGTATTACCTCGTGCGCAATGTGTCTTCTGGAATATAAGTTCGTCGTTTATAATCAATCATTGTTATCTTATTCACTTCGTTGGTACGTGCAGTTAGATCTTATCAATGGAAATACTGTATTTCACATCACCTGTAGATACGAGTAGTGGCGTTCAGAATTCTTTAATGATGTGATTGCCTTAGGTAAATATGGGCATGATAGAAATTAAAAATAAAGTTATGTAAGTTATTCTTCGTTGCGTTCAATGTTTTTAGCATTGCTTTATTGAATTGTATCATAGATATAAGAACCTTATTATCCCATAGTTTATGGTATCACTTAATCATTTCCCCGCAGATATTTTCTATGCTTTCTATACTCGAATGTCATCGAATCTTCTAGTTAACTGTTCTTGTGCCAAGACTAATTTTTTCCAAGTCATTTAGTTTCAATAGGTTCTTAGGTGTAAAACAGACAATTATTACTATCTTTACAAAGACAACTCATAAAACTCCCAGAAAAATCAATACGTATGTAATTTCTTTGAAACAGTACGTCTGGGAGGCCGAATCATTTAACCTTGTAAACACATTTTATAAACATATCCTCATCCGCACTGAGTTCGATTAACATTGCAACCATACAAAGCTTAACCAACTCGCATGCAAACATAACTGTAAGAACATAATATGAGAGAGAGAGAGAGAGAGAGAGAGAGAGAGAGGAGAGAGAGAGAGAGAGAGAGAGAGAGAGAGAGAGATGGTAATGAAAGTCGATCACCATATAGATATTGCACAATTACATATATATATATATATATATATATATATATATATATATATATATATATATATATATATATATAAATATGAATATATATATATATATATGTATATATATATATATATATATATATATATATATATATATATATATATATATATATATATATATATATGTAATCATACTGTGTATATATATAATATATATATATGTATATTGATTGATTGATTGAGAAAATCTTTCAAGATTTTCGGTGATCAATCTATCCAGAAGAAACGTTCTAATTTTCTACCTAGTTTCTAGTATTGTTCTCCTGTCTGGTTTTCAGCTGCTGACTCTAATCTTAATTTGTTGGAGAAAATTACTGTCTATATAACTTCTTATTCCGGATCTGAATAATGATCTACGACACCATCGTTCAGTTTATCTCTCTATGCATGTTGCATAAGATCTTACGTAATTCTGACTATCCTTAGTATTCAGATCTTCCCATACTGTACCATCCTTCAAATGATACTAAGTACTCTAACAGTATGTCCTTCTGCATCTTAAAGCTCAATATTTCATAGTATTTTAGAAGCTTTATTTTAGCTGTGATCAGATTGTGGAATGATCTTCCTCATCTGACAGTTGAATCGGTGGAATAATAATAATAATAATAATAATTATAATAACAATGATAATGATAATAATAATGATTATGATGATGATGATTATGACGATGATGATGGTGATGATGATGATAGCAGTAATTCAAACTCGCTGCATTTTTTTTTTTTTTTGTGTTGAACAGGTTGACATAAGTCTTTCCTCATAGTTTATATATGATATATTTATTTTGACGTTATTACTTATCTTAAGATATTTCATATTTATCAGTCCTTACATCTCACTGTAGTTTATTCATTTCATATTTCATTTCGTCACTGAACTAGTTCCCCTTTTTTGATCCCTAGGACTTTTGGAGTCCAGCGTTTTCAGCTAGGGATGTAGTTTACCTTGTTATAATAATGATAATAATAATAATAATAATAGTATATATATATATATATATATATATATATATATATATATATATATATATATATATATATATATATATACATATTTATGTATAGATGTGTGTATATTTGTGTTTGTATTCTGAAAATAATGGATTTATCTGTATCCATTATCGTTATAATATCAACATGAAAGAAATTCTCCTTTAATTGTTAAAGCTGATTTCCCTTAATAATCACAGCATGATTCTCCCCTTTCATCACCATCATCTTCCATCACTTCATTCCGCGCCATCTAGGGATTGCTCTATCAACCCTGAGGCTCATATCATGAAGGTCGGTAAGCAGAGGCTGTCAAGAATGAAGATAATGAAATACCGATCTCTCTTAAGACAGTAGCCCCCAGTGTCTGGAAGTTTCTTAGCTATATAGGAGGTGAGAAGGGGATTAATTTCTTTTTTAGAATGTTTACTTAAGCATTCTTTAAGTAAATTAGTTGGCGAGTTAAAAAAAAATGCTATAGTAAAGGATAACGCGGATAAGAAATTTAAGTTTTGTTTTCGAAACCAAGATCTCCTTAGATCTATGTTAGAAATAGATAATGAAATACCGATCTCTCTCTCTCTCTCTCTCTCTAGACAGTAGCCGCCAGTGTCTGGAGCTTCCTGACTATATAGAATATGAAAAGGACAATATTAACTTGTCTTTTAGAAGGTTTACTCTTGTGTTCTTTAAGTAAGTTAGTTTCTGATATATGTGTGTATATATATATATATATATATATATATATATATATATATATATATATATATATATATATATATATATATATACATAAAGTTTAAATTAAGGATATTGAGAATATGAAAGGCGAGTTTTATGTTCGAAATATTTTTTTTTCCGTTAGAAATGTGTTTATTGTAACAATGACGTAGTTCATGTATATTTACATGTTGTTCACACTTAGAGATCGCAGCCCTGTTCACAGTTACTTTTCGTTCAGTTATTTTCCTTGTGGTGGCCTAGTGGTAGCGTCCTTGGCTGGTGATTTCCAGACTGGGGTTCGAGTCCTGCTCAAACTCGTTAGTTTCTTTGGTCGCTGCAACCTCTCCATCCTTGTGAACTAAGAATGGGGTGTTGGGGGGAGCCTATAGGTCTATTGTTGAGTCATCAGCAGCCATTGCCTGACCCTAGCTTCGGTGGAGAGGGGTCATGGGCGCTGATCATATGTAATATGGTCAGTCTCTAGGGCATTGTCCTGCTTGATAGGGCAATTTCATTGTCCCTCTGCCATTCCTGAGTGACCTTTAAAGGTTGTTAGTGATTGTTTGGTTTTGTATCTGGTATTCCTTTATTTTTAGGAATTTCATTGAGTAAAAATCCTCATATTTCATTGTAACTGTTTTCTAAATATTTGACGAAGCTTATTCTTTCAAGATTTGCTTATCATATGTTTAAAGCTAAGATGCTGTTCACATTTTCTTTCACGATGTTTATAGATATATTTCTCTTCTTTATTACATTAGATACCCAGGGTAGTATTCTTATAATTAAAGTACCTATTGGTTTAGTAAAATTTGGAAATCAAATCGCCTGAAGTTGCATATAGAAATCAGACTATATATAAGTTTAGTGAAATCGGTGATACTCTTTGGACATGAGTCATGGTATGACCATGAAATAATCTCTAGTAGATTTAGTGGATTTGAGAAAGAAGCCTTCAGAAGGATATTGGAAGTTAATGGCAGGACAGGATTAGAAATAAAACTATAAGAGAGATTTCTCAAGTGACATATGTGGACGAGATTAAGATGAGGGGTAGATGGAGATGGTTTGGGAATGCTTTTCGCACTCCCCAAGAGAGATTAGTTCACCAAAAGTTCAGTTGGACTCCACAGGGCGCTAGAAGAGTTGGAAGACCCAGACCTACATGGCTGAGGACTATGTAGCGTGAAGTAAGAGATGATGAATGGAGAAGCATTGAATTAAAAGCTCAAGATAGAGGCGACTGGCGAAATTTAACCGAGGTCCTTTGCGCCAGTAGGTGTAGGAGAAGACGATGATGATGATGATTGGTCTGATAATGTGCTTTGAATGCATTTGCTATTACTTGATCATTTGATCCTATGATAAGACCGTCTATCTCTCACTGCCACCTATTCATCTTCAACATTGATATTTCATGAACAATTTTTACTATGAAATAGCAAGGATTTATTCCAAATCAAATTAAAAATAATAAATGTAATAAATCATGGGAATTTGATAAAAAGAAAAGGCAATAGTAAAGATAGAAGGAAAGAGAAAGAGGGAAGATAAAAGAGGGCTATCAAATAGTGAGGTAAAACGTTTTCGATGCCCAGGTCGCGTACGTTTTTGTTATTGCTCAAGTAAATAGCATTAGGGAATTGACTCTAAAAGACCACTTTCACCAATTTTATGTTACTTTTTTTTTTTTTTTTTTTTTTTTTTTGTGAGTGGTGCACCTTTTTCTCTACTAAGGTAGATATTTTTTAGATTGTTTGCTTTGTATATCTTTTGCGCTATATATCGGATAGTAAATTGATACGTACATATAAACTTGAAAACACGCACACACACACACACACACACACACATATATATATATATATATATATATATATATATATATATATGTATACTGTATGTATATGTATATATGAGTGTGTGTGTGTGTACGTTTGTTTGTTATTATGAGACAACGAGAATTTGATTTTGGAAAAGATGAATGAAGTGTATATACAGTATATAGATATGTGTGTGTGTGTGTGTGTGTGTGTGTTTTGAAGGTCTGGGTGAAGGTGCAAATGAAAATGGACCACATTTTATAAGTTTTTGTTCAACAAACAATCTTGTTATTAGAGGTACTCTTTTCCATCACAAGGATATCTACAAATAGACATGGACTTCACTACGTGGTAATTACAAAAATCAAATAGATCTCTTCGCCATTAATAAAGAGAAAAGAAAGACTGAGAAATGTAAGAAGCTATAGGGGTGCAGATATTGGTAGTAAGCACCAGCTCTTCATTGCCAAATTGAAATCAAAACTGAAAGCAACCAACAGAAATGTAGGTTTGATACAACCCAGCTTCTAAGATGGGTACGGAGAAACTTTTGGAATTTAATGTA
>NC_090733.1:153089493-153099493 GCF_036898095.1 Palaemon carinicauda
ATATATATATATATATATGTATATATATATGTATATATACAGTATATAAATATATATATATATATATATATATATATATATATATGTGTGTGTATATGTATATATATATATATATATATATATATATATATATATATATATATATATATATATATATGCATTTATGTATGTTCAAATGTATGTGTGTATGTATATATGTTTATATAAATGTATACAGATAATATATATATACATGTATATATATGTAGGTATATATATGTATATATACAGGTGTATTTATATAAATGTATATATATACATATATATATATATATATATATATATATATATATATATGTATATATATATATATATATATATATATATATATATATATATATATATATATATATATAGTATATATGTATATACATATATATGCATATATATATGTGTGTGTGTTTTTTTTGTATGCGTGTGTGCATTCAGTACTTAAATTGGCATTACATATACGTTGTGTAATTCAATGATCGAATGCATTACCCGGGGATAAAAGCTTTTAGCAGTGTTTGTATTAGGATCCGGTATCAGCTTAGAGAAATTACACGATTCCATAAAACTCACTACTAACATTATATAGGCAAACTAGTGTACACGACCCGTCAATAATTAAAACTAACTATTCTGATGGATATGCAGACACAAGCACTCATCTCTCACTAGGGAATGACTGTTCCCTCTACCCCCAATACGACGGGTGGGTAGAGCTGCGCGTGACCGGATATATATATTTATAATGTACATATGATTTTTTTGTGTGTATATATCAATGTATGTATGTTTGTATGTATGCAGTGTATGTAGATATATATATATATATATATATATATATATATATATATATATATATATATATATATATATATATATATATATATATACATATATTAGTACAGCGGCATAGCAGACCAATTGTTCAAATTGGTCTAAAAGCACCAAAATTGGCACACATGTAGATTAATATATTCTAAACATTTTTGGATATGGAGGCATTCAAGATTAGCCCTTAGGAAGATATGGCGGCCATTGTTCAAAATGGCCGCCATTTAACATTAGCGTCATTACATAGACTTCATTATGTGTCGTTAGTTTGGTGCTAGATGGGCCAAAATTCCCTTTTTTTACATCAGAATTAACATCAATAAATGTTTAACAGATATTTAGATGAATCTTCTCAAAAATGGCCCCCAAACTGGCCGCCATTTTGTGGAAAAAGTGGACATTTGATGAAGATTTCAATACTCAATGACATAATACCTCTAATAACCAGTACCTGATTTCAGGAACACACTTTAATTGCTCAAGTTGCTTTTTTATTTCAAATTGCTGGCAAAATTGCTAGTCAAAATAATACACAGAGTACGGGAAGTTTACAGTATGGTCAGATTGTAGTTATATAGTCGACCAAAAGCCCAGTCTCTAGGCACAGTACTTGTGTAATCCTGCAGTACATACATGTAATACAATAACGTAGATTTTGCCACACTATGTTAATTATGATTCCGAACTTTTCAAATCTGGTCACCAGAATTATGAATGTCTACAGATCATAATGTTGGTTAGCAAGTTTTCTGTCCCAATCTACTGGCATTCGCCTTCACAGAAACATAGACCAGTGCATTGCAGTGAAGCGTTCTTGCACTTGCAGCGGTTTTTGCAGCCTTTCTTGCATCCGCAAGACACCAGCTCATAGCAGGCCTTGGATGCCTCAGGGAGTGTGGTCCAGAGTGGTGTGTAGAGCCCATCATCACTCCGATGCCAGCCCCAGTCTGTTGGTGGAGGGAGCACGGGCGTTGGTACCAATGCCTGGCCCCAGACATGACCACCCTGAAGGGCAGATCTCTTCACATGCTGCTCCAGAGCAGCGTAGGTTGGCGGGATGTTCTGAACAGAGTTCGTCTTTGCAAAGAGCTGCTTTCTCGCCTTGTTGACGTCCTTGCATTTGCTTGTGCGGTCATACAGGAGTATGACAAACCTCTCGATGACATGCATTGTATCCTCTTGGATGCTTGTGGGTGCATTTGCCAGACTCAGCAGGGCATCAGTGAGTTCTGGCAGCGTGTTCCATGTTGCCCAGGCAGATTTCTTCCCATGTCCGACGAAGGCTGACACAGTATCACACCCTGTGATGGCATGAAACATTGGAAGAGCACATGCCTTCTCTGGACCAAGGGAGGAAGCTATTTCATGGGCTGCAATGTAGCGGTAGTTCTTGCCTGTCCCAAAGGCTACCCAGAGTTCGTCTCCAGCTGGTAGTTTCTGGACTACCATCACTGCTAGGACCACGACGTCACTGTCTACTGTTCGAACCTGTATCTGGTGGTGACCATGTTGTGCAGCATGTGCTACATGTAGCATCATGCGGGTGTGTGCCTCTTCTTGGTTGCATGGTGCGAGTGAGTTGACATCCTCTTGCTGTGGAACACAGATCACCTGCTCCCCATCAGTGACGACCAGTTCCTTGCCTTCTTCTTGAAAGGACTCTGCAAGCATGGTGGAGAGGTAGCTGAAGAGCTCCACTTTGTTGCTATCAACTCGCAGGAAACTTTGCCAATTTCCTGGTATGACTGCTGAGTCGACAACACGCCGACGTACTCCCTTTCCACGCTGTTCTCTGGTTGATGCCTTCAGGGAATCTGCTCTGTAGCTGTCCCACACAAGGTCAAGACGTGATACATGTTGGAAACGTTGTACAACGTATGGGATGAACACTTGCTGTGCATATTCCTCGAACGTGTTGGCAGTACCCGGCTTCAACATCTGTACGATTACTGCTCCATCGAGGACAACAGCAGTGACAGTAGGAGCTTCAAACTGAGGCTCAGCATGGCCTTCAAGGCACACCAGCAAGTCACTCTTGCTCCCTAGGTACAGTCTCCCTCCGTCAGATAAAGCTGGAGGGCATTGCTGATTTTCATGCCTGAAGAACTCTTCTAGATTCCCATCACGGGTCTGGCAGCCGATATATAATCGTGCGAAGAGCGCAACATCATTCTTCAGAGATTTGACCTGTTCTTTTCCTTTGGGTATATTGGGTCCTCTCTTGGTCGCAAACAGTGGTAGCTTGTTCCGGTGGATTGCCACCTCAATGGACTTGGTTCTGTCCACGATGCATTCCTTTGAGAATGCTTCAAACTGGTCTTGGCCAATCTGCTTGGCGTTACGGACTGTTTCTATGACTGCAGGGTCTGCGATCTCCTTTGTGTCGAGCACCAGCAAGTCCTGACTGTCCTCCTCGAAAGGGTTGCCCAGCTCTTCAATGACGGCCACGAGTGAGCGCACATCTCTGGCAAAAGTGTTCTGCACACTTGGTGTCTCTTCGTGGTGACGTGTCTCCTCTTGATCGTGTGGATGCAGATTGAAGTCGTCAAATTCCACAATCACTCTAGCAACCTCCGGTCCGGCAACCATCCAGCGCCTCAGTGCAGTTGGATTGTCTGTGAGGCCGATGGCTCCTCCATCACCCTTGACATACGCGTTGTTCTGCTCATGTCCTTGGTCAAGAGGGATTGCTGAAAAGATCCTCTTGGTCTTCTGGACTGTGAAGTGTCCCTTGCTAAACTCTGTGAAGACGTAGCATTGTGTTATTGTATTTGAGCATACATGTTTTATGCCACTTGGCCTGGTGGGCAACCATTGTCGCCTCAACACCTTGTCCTTCATCTAGTCTCTGTAACTGAACAGTTCTTGGCAGTTCTCCGAGTTCATCAAATTTGACCAAGTTTGCAGCCATTGTCGTGTATCCACTCCCAGGGTCTCGGCGTTTAGACAGTACTGGGCAGACAAGTGACTCTGTTGTCTCCTCTTGACATACAAGACACAGCTTCCAGTTTGTCTCAGGAGGTGTTGTGGGAGTACGTTGCTCAAAAGTATCGACCAGTTGGAACTTCTTTGCCATGGCTGCAGTCTGGAACAACGCGTCTCTGATGTCAGGTGGTGCTGCTGCTGCCTCACCTGCAAAGACACAAAACACCACCATGTTACCACAAGTTACTACTACAAGCACCATGACTATCAACACTATACTATTACTGCAGCCGCCGTCACTGCCACCAACGCTGCCGCTGCAAAGTAAAATTCATTTTCTTGTGAAATGGTAGCCAAATTATTTGGTAAGCACAGAAGTATGTGTAATTGTACAATACTTATCACCTCTAGCACACTTATCACCTTTAGCATCCACAAAAAGACAAATTATGGTACATATTCAATGACGCTAACGGTAAATAGCGGCCATTTTGAAAAATGGCCGCCAAATGTGCTACGGGGAGAATCTTGAATGCCTCCATATCCAAAATTGTTCAGAATGTATTAATCCACATGTGTGCCAATTTTGGTGCTTTTAGAACAATTTGAACAATTGGTTTCATATTTCTTACTATGCCGCTGGGCTTATATATGTATATATATATTATATATATAATTATATATATAAGTATATATATATAAATATATATATATATATATATATATATATATATTATATATATGTAAATACATATAATATATTATATATATATAATATATATGTATATATGTGTGTGTGTATGTATATAAAACCATGACACTTACTCTAATATATAGGAAAGAGGATAATTCTTTGTGATATGTGTTCCACAAAAACAGTATTTACCATTATCAGAGCAGTTAGATCATTAAACGTAGCGTATACTATGTACTTCAAATGGAAAAAAAAAACCCGGTATATAAATAAATAAATGAATTTCGTGGGAACTCATGAGCCTAAAGGCGCAGACCCATTTACTTTGTAAATATATTCTAAATCACTAGTATTTTTCGGTATGTCGCAATATTGAACCTCCATAAAATGTTCCGAATTTAGGTCGGAAAAATTATCAGGGCTTTATCATTTTTTTTCCTATAGGAACATGTTATTAAAATGGTCGAGTATTTTTGTGTTAGGAATTTATAATTATGTAGTAAAGGTATGAACTCGTATAGATGCTGGCCTATTATCTAGAATTATGTGTGTGTATATATATATATATATATATATATATATATATATATATATATATATATATATATATATATATATATATATATATATATATATATGTGTGTGTGTGTGTGTGTATATAAATATATATATATATATATATATATATATATATATATATATATATAAATGTGTGTATATATATATATATATATATATATATATATATATATGTGCGTGTGTGTGTATATATATATATATATATATATATATATATATATATATATATATATATATATATATATATATATACATATATATATATATATATATATATATATATATGTGTGTGTGTGTGTATATATATATATATATATATATATATATATATATATATATATATATATATATATATATGTATATATATATATGTGTGTGTGTGTATATATATATATATATATATATATATATATATATATATATATATATATATATATATATATATAAATAATTACAAAGGGAGCAACCCTGATTACCTCGTATTACACAGAAATGAGATTTGTTATCATATCAATTAATATGTAAAGAAAATCATTTAGTACACACATAGAACTGGATATACCAAATCAACATTATTAATGTCGTATTTAGACTCTCTCTCTCTCTCTCTCTCTCTCTCTCTCTCTCTCTCTCTCTCTCTCTCTCTCTCTCTCTCTCTCTCTCTCTCTCATACGCTAAACCAATAAAGTAAATTTACAAGAACGTTACCTGATTAATATATAATAACTTTCTATCTTTAAGAAAATACAATACTCGTATTCAGGTCATGAATAGCGAATATTAGTCAGGGGAAAATCACTAATGATTTAGTAATTAAAGATTGAACAACGTACGATATAAGGTTTACTTGTCGGAGGAGATTATTCATTAAATTTTCAAATGCATCCCTTGACATTTCTTTAAATTTTATATATAATTGACGATATAAGATTACCACATTATGCAATGTAGAGAGAGAGAGAGAGAGAGAGAGAGAGAGAGAGAGAGAGAGAGAGAGAGAGAGATTCTTTAAGGCTTTATATTCAAATCTAACATGTACCAGTGCAATTCATTTAATGCAAGTATTTTGTTCTTTAGTACATGTCTGTTTTAATCCTATTAAATTACATTTTTATTGGTATTAATCACGTTTTCATATTATTTGATATTAAATTTCTGAAAGCGAAAGAAATATAATCGTGTTGAATCGTCAGAATTTTTTTTTTTTTTTCATAATGACTTTTACCTGAGCGATAAATCAGGTATTTTATGAAATTCTAAATATGATAATGTTTTGTTCTTATTTTATCAATTATTTATTTCAGTTTGGATCAAGTATTAAAGAGGATGAGGTTTTCGATATAGATTGAAAAGGTTTCTTATCCGTAATCATGGGAGATTTTATTACAATTATACAATAAACTAAACGGGATTTGTTGTTTTTTGCTCTATTTCTCTTCTCTTTTTTTTTTTTTACCTGGACTTTAGTATTTTTGAGAAGGCTTCGCTTTTATTTTCTCAAAATGAATAGTTATTCAACATATTTGATATTTTTCATATGCAAATGAATAAGTGAATCTGCTCTGTTATTGGATACAGGGAGAGAGAGGGAAAAATATAATATATTTTTTCTGTTCCAAAATTGAGGTACTTATTAAACCTATCTCTTATAATCTTTAAAATAGATAACCAGAAAGTAGACTGAGGTGGTACGGTCATGTCATGCGAAGAGATGAACAGTATATTGGGAGGAGAGTGATGGAAATGGAGGTACAGGGAACGAGAAGGAGAGGGAGACCAAAGCGAAGGTGGGTGGACTGTATCAAGGATGACCTTCGATCAAAGGGATTAACCGGTGATGAGGTGTGGGACAGAGGTAGATGGAGAAAGCTGACCAGAAACATCGACCCCACATAGAAGTGGGAAAAGATGTAGTCAAAGAAGAAGAAGATAACCAGACGAGTGGCGTTAAGCAGAGAGAGAGAGAGAGAGAGAGAGAGAGAGAGAGAGAGAGAGAGAGACCACAGAATAACTTATCCTCTCAAAAAGTAAATCCGTTTCCCTAAATAAGGTTTAAGAAAAAATATATATATATTTGGTCTCGATCTCGGCTCTCTTGCAAGTAATAAGGAAAACTGAGGCGATAGATTAATCATCCTTAATAACGAGGGCAGAGCGGCCAAAATTCTTTGAACCTGGGAATACAAGCTCCGGACAACATGTATCTTTTCATTTTTTATCTTCTATAATATTAGAAAATTATTTTCTTGTGATTTTTTTTATTGATGCCCTTGAAATAAACAGTCAACTTAATATTATTATTATTATCATTATTATTATTATTATTATTATTATTATTATTATTATTATTATAACTAGCCAAGCTACAACCCTCGTTGGAAAAGCAAGATGCTATAAGCCCAAGGGCTTCAATAGGGAAAAATACCCCAGTGAGGAAAAGAAATTAATTAATGATGAGAACAAGTTAACAATAAATCATTCTAAAAACAGTAACAACGTCAAAACAGATATGTCCTATATAAACTATTAACAACGTCAAAAACAGACATGTCATATATAAACTATAAAAAGACTCATGTCAGCCTGGTCAACATAAAAACATTTGCTCCAACTTTGAACTTTTGAAGTTCTACTGATTCAACAACCCGATTAGGAAGATCAATCCACAACTTGGTAACAGCTGAAATAAAACTTCTAAAATACTGTGTAGTATTGAGCCTCATGATGGAGAAGCCCTGGCTATTAGAATTAACTTCCTGTCTAGTATTACCTGAATTATAACAGAAATATAATGTATGTATGTCATATATCTACCTATTAGACAGAGTTATAGAAAGTGAGATACCAAATACCATATACTCTATACAGTACGTGTTTGTGCAGCTAAGAACTGGGAAAATGTACAAAAATTCTGGGTGATTTATTTTGTCGTATTTTGCTTTCGGGTGATTGTATTATTCTAATGATACAAGGAAGCGTGTTCAAAAAGGATTTCTAAAAGTAATATATATATATATATATATATATATATATATATATATATATATATATGTATGTATATATATATATATATATATATATATACAGTATATATATATATATATATATATATATATATATATATATATATATATATATATATATATATATATCTATATATACACATTATAATGCAAGACAATGGCCTCAGATATGTCCTTCCACTCGTGTCTTTCTATATATATATATATATATATATATATATGTATATATATATATATATATATATATATGTATATATATATATATACATATATATATACAGTATATATACATATGATAAATTTTGCACATCTAAACGTGTTTTTCATATTTCAAATGAGCCATATATATTAATAAATTGAAATCTGGATTCTTTTAATGACCTCGGGATCAGAGCCCCAGGCGAAATCACTCCATGGCTACAGTATCTGATCGGCCAGGATTCGAACCCTGGTCCAGGATACTTGTATTACATTGACCATACCACTTTGCCACGAAGAAAGATAAAAGTCAATGATAATTCTTCTGTATATATACCTATTGAATTCAGTTTTTTTATCTTTGTCCCTACAATTGAAATCAACCCATCTTCACCATCGTAGCTAATTGGTAGGTTTGTGAATTGGCATTCGATTAATGATAGATTTAGCACTTTTAACGGGTTTTTTCATATTTCAAATAAGGCATATATATTAATACATTACCGTCTAGCTTCTCTTAACGACCTCGGGATCAGAGCCCCAAGGGAAATCAATCAAAGACTACAGTATCTGACCGGCTGGGTTTCGAACCCTGGTCGAGGATACCTGTATGACATTGACCATACCACTTAGCCACGAAGAAAGATAAAAATCAATGACAATTCTTCTGTACATATACCTGTTGAATCCAGGTTCTTGTACCTAGAATTTTGCCTGGGGCTCTGATCCCGAGGTCGTTAAGAGAATCCAGACTTTAATGTAATAATATTTACGGCTTAATTGATATATACATATATATATATATATATATATATATATATATATATATATATATGTATGTATATACATATAATATATATATATATATATGATAATAATAATAATAATAATAATAATAATAATATGAGAGAGAATTAATCAGTAAAATTCGACATATTCATAAATCCAAATATCAAGCCCAAAATATCTTTTCATATCAAATTCACTTGGGCACAATGAGTTAAGGAAAAGCAATGGTATACTTATGGTATTTGAAAGGTAATTAATTTGGCATGATTAATCCAACTAAGGATTTAGGAGTAACATTTATAATGGAGGTATCTTTTAATTTTCGTATCAAGAATGAACAACGCGGAATATTCACTATCTTCTTTTTCATGGTTAACTGTTATGAGTAACCACACCTCATAATTTTTCAGCTCAAAATGAACCTTGTGTGTTTGTAAGATTATCCTCTATCAGAAACTTCCTCTGTAGCAGTATTTGCTCATAAACAGACTCCAAATACGCTTTCCTGTTATTTTCCTTATCAGCCTCGTAAATACTAGATTTTATAGAGACCCTTTATGGCTCACTGTGTGTTGAAACGCAAAGGGATAGGAAGCGGTTATGTAAAACGTTTTTACTTATATTGGAGCGCACGGGTTTCGCACACGCTCGTTTACTGTAATGATTTTGCTTTTTTTTTTATCTTATCACTCACCCTTCCCTGCACTGATAATAGACCAACCTGAGTAAGCATACTAGCTCGTGTTTTATTTCGTTTGATATGACGTTCTTGCTCGCAAGTCCTGGTATAAAAGTTCGATGTCTGTTTTATAAAAGTTTAGTTGCATTCACTTCGCCTCTCAGTAATCACCTAACGGCTCAGTCCCAGATATCTTCTTCGGTTTAGTGATGAAACCTCTTATTTATTCTTTTTGATGTTTATTAAACAAGT
>NC_090733.1:153104493-153126993 GCF_036898095.1 Palaemon carinicauda
ATAATGGAGTTATTACCGATATTAATTCTATTACTGACTAAAGCAACAGTAACGCATTATGACTATTAGCCATAATACTGTTTCTTCAACATCATATCACTAGGGGAAGAGAGACCAAATATATACGTGTGTGACGGGCCGAGAGAAGGTTGTGACTCAAAGGCAGGATAAAAGCAACTTTATTACAGAACATCCATTGTTATATACATAAATTCCAGGCAAAAAGGGCACAAAAGACATAACAGGCAATTTCATGTTCAACCGTCACCGCACCGGTTAACAGTTAACGGTGAGAAAAACCGACATGTTATTTCAGGTTCTTATCAGTGCGAGGAGAGAGCAAAGATAAAAGCATAATATATACACAAAATGAAATGTTACTATGTACGATCGTGTGACACACGGTTGGTACATGGCTCCCCCCTTAAGAATGACATACTGTACATGTTAAATAGGGCGCCCTGATCTGGATTGGTATTAGCAAAACTGCGGTCGATGGGCGGCAGTGAGTGGCTGTAGAAGTCGTTGGTTGGGGCGCTAGCGAGTGGTGGATGATGGGTGGCTTTGTTGCCGCTCCGGCTCGTCACGGGGTAGGCGTGTGTGTCCTACAGCATTCATAGGCGTGTGTGTCCTACGGCATTCATAGGCGTATCCTACAGCATTCATAGGCATGTGTGTTGTACGGCATTCATAGGCGTGGGTGTCCTACGGCATTCATAGGCATGTCCTACAGCATTCTTAGGCGTGCGTGTCCTACCGCATTCATAGGCGTGTGTGTCCTACGGCATTCATAGGCGTGTGCGTCCTACGGCATTCACGTCAGCTTCAGTTGACGTTGAATAGGTGTCCTCTTCGTCAGGAGTGGAGGCGTTGATGGAGGTCTTGAAGGTCGTGAAGTGGCTGTCCATAAGGGCATCGGCGTTGGTCATCAAGTCCTTTAGGGGTAAACTATCGACATCGGGTATTGCAACGCGTACAGGTTCGGGTAAACGGCTTACCCAAAGTGCACAATATAGGTTCACCTCTCGAGGAGAGCCGTCTGCGGCAGGTTGCAGGCGAGTGATACTAGTCATTTCCCCGAGGGTGAGCGAACCCCTTTGGACCCCCAACGGTTGTTGAGAGAGCTGAAAAAGCTTTGCAATACGGGTGGCTGGCGACGGCGAGTACTAGTGAAGAAGGTATGTTTTGAGGGCGTCATAGTAACGGAGAAGGGGGGGGGGGTAGCGAGTCACTCCCGGGTCACCGATGTGACGGGCCGAAAGAAGGTTGTGTCTCAAAGGCAGGATGAAAGCAAATGAGTGACTTTATTACAGAACATCCATTTTTATATACATAAACTCCAGGCAAAAAGGGCACAAAAGACATAACAGGCAATTTCATGTTCAACCGACACCGCACCGGTTAACAGTTAACGGTGAGACAAACAGACATGTTATTTCAGGTTCTTATCAGTACGAGGGGAGAGCGAAGATACAAGCACAATATATACACAAAATGAAATGTCGTTACTATGTACGATCGTGTGACACACGGTTGGTACACGTGGCAGTCAATTTGCTGTCAAGTCAGTGTGATATATAATTGAATGAAAACTGAGGAAATATGTATCGATTTGGAACTCGGTGACTTAGTGTATGTATGTATGTATGTATATATATACACGTTTGTATATATGTATGTATATATGTATGCATGCATTAATTCTAACTGTAATCGAACATTTAACATGTTCCATCAAAAAGGCCATGGAAGAAACAAATGACGTACAAATAAATCACTATATATCTCTGCTTAATACACATCGCCCCTCACCACAGTATTTCTTTTGCTTCTTTTATGATATCAGTATTAAAAACTTTGATTTCTTTTTAATTGACTATTTGGATTTTCATTGTTTTTTTTTTCTTCAATATTGATTATCACTAGTATGACGTGAATGAAATCTAGGATCAGACCTTGAAATATCTTTTTGCAAATTATTTTGCTCATGGTTTTCATCATCGCAAATTCTATGAAGAAGGGAAGAAATTACCATTAGTTCATTTTTTTTTTTGTGGAAATATATAAAATTTCTAGGATTTCATTTATTACTTTCAAAGTTTCAGAGAAAATATCCAGTCGTAATTGAGGAATCATTTTAAAAGTATAACAAAACCCACGCATGAAAATTTTGCTGGAAATGAACTTTAAGCTTTTGGAATTTAATTTAACTTCTAGATCGTATATTCATCTATGGATGGCTGGCTTTCATGCGCAGTGATGTATGTGAAAACGTGGTTGTACTTGTTTTTCCTGGTGCTCTGATAGGTCACTGTTTCTGGTAATATTTTTTTTATTTTTTTATCTGGAGAAGATATCTTACCATGAATAAAATATGAAATATTGATTTTAAAATATTTATACAAGTACAAAGACATTAGTAGGTAATAGGTTGGCCAGGGCACCAGCCACCTGTTGAGGTACTACCGGCAGAGAATAATTATTGGGTTATTCTACTGGCCAGACAGTGCTATATTGGATCCCTATCTCTGGTTACGGTTCATTTTGTAGTTTCTTACACATACACCGAATAGTGCGGCCTATTCTTACCACTTTCTCCTCTGTCATCATACAACTGACAACACTTAGATTACCAAAAAGTTCTTCGCTCAAGGGGTTAACTAATGCAATGTAATTGTTCAGTGGCTACTTTCCTCTTGATAACGTTAGAAGAGACTCTTCAGCTATGGTAAACAGCTCCTCTTGGAGAAGGACACTCCAATGTCAAATATTTGTTTTTTGGTCTTGGGTGGTGCCTTAGTGTCTGTACCATGGCCTTCCACTGTCTTGAATTAGAGTTCCATCTTATTTCTCTTCCTCTATTTTTTAGGTTTTAATAGTTCATATGTGAGGATCTAATTTTATATTGTTACTCCTCTTGAAATATTTTATTTTGATTGGGGAGTTCTTCCTTACTGGGCTATTTGTTTGCAACTCTTGGGCTTATACACAGTCTAAGTATCTCAACCGTGGTCAAATAGCATCTAACTTTTCCAACTAGGGTTATAGCCTAGCTTGTGATAATGATAACATCAACATGCACACACATCTTCCCTAAGCAAGTGCTTAGCTATATATATATATATATATATATATATATATATATATATATATATATATATATATATATATATATATATTGGGGAACGCTGTGTTCAGTAATTTTGATAAAAGGTCATTTTGATATAAAACATTCTTTCATTCTTTTCATCGTTTTTTGTATAAAGCCTTCCTTAATTCTGCATCATCCTTTATTAAATGTAACTTACCGACTCCATCCCCTTGAAATCAGAGCCCGTCTCTTCTCGGCTGGAGTCTCTTGCTCCGGACAAGCAAGAGTGTTTCATCAGGGCTTTCTGTCCAGACGTGATATTTACGGCGCTGGTCATTTTCTCAACGTGATATAATGGAAGGCAGCTCTCGGAACTTGTTCACTATTTTCGAGTCATGGCTGTTTTTCATTTAATGCTGTCAGGGTTAGTAAGTAACTGGTACTATATGATTTATTCTCTCTCTCTCTCTCTCTCTCTCTCTCTCTCTCTCTCTCTCTCTCTCTGCCTGTACGTATTCCCACCCTCTCTTGGGGTGTTCATATACGCCCCCTTTTTCTCTCCACCTACTTGTTTCTACTTATTTCTTCTTATTCTCGTACAGTTTACTCCTTTCTCATACATGAATAGAATAGCAAACATTATTCCAAGCAGATGTAGGCTTTTGTGAATAGCTAACGTGTTCATAATTTCGTTTATCATCCAAGCATATATTACTTTAAACTACATTTTCCCTTTACCCACAGTTTGAACATGCATGCAACCTTTAAAAGATTTTCATCCTCTCTCATGCTGGTGTACTGGGTCGAGTCGTAAAGAAAATAAATAAATAAATAAATAAAATAAAACATAACTAGGGACATAAATCTAAGCTGGAACCTCATAATTTTCCGAATGACGTTTACTCCACTCGCTGAAAATCGTGTCAATTCTCCTGTCGGGTCTTCCAGATCTTTTCGAAAGATACACCAACGTGAGTGATGGTTCAACATTCAGTTTTCATACGGCCTTATGTCACACTTCGATATTCGATATAAAAAAGGGGAATTGAATAGATATGACTTGTACTATTTTGTTCCTTTTTTCACATGCTTGACAGCTATTGCCTGCAAAATAAATATCTAGATTTCGAGTTATACTTCTATGGTTGTTTCTCTGAAGCATATGTAGTATAAAGATTTTACCATGGAGGCGTTAGAACTATTTTCTCATGAATATTGTAAATAATTTTTAATGCTATTGTTGGAATGGTTTGAGCAAAATCACTACTATTGGAAGGAAAGATATAAGAAGAATGAAATATTAAATGAATCCAATAAAATAGTAACAAATAGTGAGGTATGGAAAAAAAAGCTGAATATAAAAGATTTTGTGCAATGTTATTTCGTTGATAAATGTATTTTCTCTAAAAACATTTAAGATATAAATATTGATATATGTAAAGATATAAACCATTTTCCCACTCACAGCTTAAAAAAGATTATTTTACAACCTAAAGGCATTAAGTAAACCATGGAATATAGAGCAATGAAAATGAAGCGAAAAAAAACTGGCTTCAAAACGTTTCGAAATTAATTAAGAAATGTTTTTAAAAGGAAATCATTTTAGGCATTAAAATTCAATATACATTTTACCCTGGAAAAGATAGGAGCAACAACCTGAGCAGTTGAAGTATAGGATATCTGAGAAGGATCAAAGCAAATTCCAAGTCTTCGTCTCAAGAGACATTTGAAGTGATAAAAGACTGCATTGTTCTCGGATTGAAATTCCCCTTTGCGATAAAGACTTGGCTGAAGAAGACCTTTTAGGAATGCCACCGAGATATTTAGGTCAGGTGGGGGGGGGGGGAAATATATTTAGTGTAATTTATTACAAAAGTTGATAACTTTATTACTTTATTGTTATTATTATTATTATTTTTATGATTATTGTTATTATTATTGTTGTTATTATTATTATTGTTATAATTATTATTATTACTCTTATTATTATTATTATTGTTATTATTATTATTATTATTATTATTATTGCTATTATTATTATTATTACTATTATTATTATTATTATTATTATTGTTATTATTATTACTAGTACTGTTATTATTATTATTATTATTATTATTATTATTATTATTATTATTATTATTATAACAACTTTTACATGAGTCTCTCTATCCTTCTTCTTAATTATAGGTTCTATATTTTGGATATCAAGAGTTTTATAAAGGTTTTTTTTTTGTAATATTTCATAAAAGTTGATTCGTATAATATAGTAATCTACAACGATTTTTCTGTGAATTAATTCTACAGTTCAACTCATTTTCATGTTTCACTTACTTGACAAATAGAACATTGTAAAACTGTTCATACTGTACCAAGTGTTCATAGGAAAAACCAGATTAGATCACAGAACTTGAGTGTTGATTTTTATAAAAAAAAAAAAAAGAATGGTTTTAAATTGAATGCTAAGACCATTCTCACACATTTATTGATCATATACTATTTAGGTTCCTTCTACCCAAACACACACACATTTAAAAATAAATAAATAAATAAATAAATATATATATATATATATATATATATATATATATATATATATATATATGTATATATATGTGTGTATGTATGTATGTATATATATATATATATATATATATATATATATATATATATATATATATATGAATGGAACTGAATAATA
The DNA here is from genome assembly GCF_036898095.1 of Palaemon carinicauda. NCBI lineage: Eukaryota > Metazoa > Arthropoda > Malacostraca > Decapoda > Palaemonidae > Palaemon > Palaemon carinicauda. Next base: position 153,110,286 of record NC_090733.1, read on the forward strand.
GTTGAGTGAACTCCAGTTGGCAGTAATTCGTGGATGCTAATAAAGCACATCTGAAGATTCCTTGAAAGCATGACGACTGATTTGGTTAAACAAATTAGATCAAATCCGTATTCACTTGGTATTTTGTAATATTCGCTTGTGCGGTTAATTGATTGATTAAGAGGTATCTGGCATCCTGACAACTTCTTTAGTGCGAACCAGATCTTTCTTTTAAAGAGAATTTTTGAAGTATTGCATTTTCTCAAGTTAAATAGCTATCAATCATATTCATACACGTAGATAACCCTAACTTGTTTAAAAAAAAAAAAAAATGGTCACGAAAATCTTTCTAGAATAATTGTTCGTATTTCACGACCCATTTAGAGTGTGGATACCTTAACGTCATGAATGGGTTTGTGTATTGCATGGCCAGCAAAGCTGTGCTAGTCAAGGCCACCCATATTGTTCGGTTTACTTTGAACGATCAGACAAAAGCCTCCCACCATCACCAATTCGCAATTGGCTAGCGTGGTGATGAAAACTGGTCAAACCCCAGAAATAGCAAGGACATGTTTGAGGCTTTTGTCACGCAGTAGACTAGCTTTCTGGCTAAAACAGTGGTAACGTTAGCCTTGAATTTATATGTTAGCAGATCTATCCCAGTTTAAGCTGTTTTACGTGGAAGGCCACTGCTGTGGTTGGCCACCACAGTGGGATATTGGGCTTGCCTAGCTGACGTTCTCGTGAGCAGTTTTTGTGATGAAACTGGAACTGAAAGAGACACCTAATAAATAATATAAAGAGCTGCATTTGTTGTTGTTGCTGTAGTTGTTGTTTGTGTTGTTATTTTAAAAGTAATTCATCATCAGCGAGTCGACACTGACAGCGAAAACACATCCAAGAGGAAAGAGTAACCTTCCGTGAAAAGTGTTGCCATAAAATGAATTCTAATAAATAAAACGTTAATTCTTGTGAGGCGAAATGGCCAAAGTTTGAAAGGGGAAACAAATCCTCGGAGAGATGACTTCCTTTACATAATGGAAGGGCGGTTGATGGAAAGTAACTTTGGCCATTAGGAGAATGACTTCGAATAGTCTAGGGAAATACATAAGGAAATGATCCAATAACACGATGGAAATTGATGGGGGAAATGAGTTGGGACTCGAATATTGAGAAGTCTGTTTAGGCGAGGTATATGCGTTTACATTTCAGATATGTCTTTCGTGAATCGATTAGAATAATACTGAAAATCGTCGACTAAAAGGTTAATAGTTACGTTTACATATCATATATGTCTTTCGTGACTCGGTCAATATAATCCCAAAATTACATGCATACATACACATACCAAGGCACTTCCCCCAATTTTGGGGGGTAGCCGACATCAACAAATGAAACAAAAACAAAAAGGGGACCTCTACTCTCTACGTTCCTCCCAGCCTGACATGGGACTCAACCGAGTTCAGCTGGTACTGCTAGGGTGCCAAAGCCCACCCTCCCCCGTTATCCACCATGTCGATGTCTCCTGTATCTACAATCCTGTGAGACATCGACAATCCCAAAATTAGAAGATTAAAAAGATTAACCGTTTATTTTATCCAAATAAAATCGTCGTAAAAAATCTGAATTTATATATCAATTCCACGTTTTGACAAGAGCCAGTTTCCTGGAACTATATGATAGTAATTGCTCCCCAATGACAATAATCCAATGAATATGATGTTGAACTAAATATTGATTACACATAACATTTCCTTTACATTTTTTAGTCAGATTTTCTAGCAATAATAACATATAATATACTTTAATTCTATCGTTTAATTATTCATTCCAGTTATTTTTCATTGCAAATCCATAAGAAAACAGTTTTTTTATATTTGAATTTTTCTAATACTAAAAATGTCACCTCTGAAGTTTTATCAAATAAATTTCTGTAATCACCTGTAGTCAAGGGAATTGTCTATCACATTTAATAAAGGAATATTAAATACATGACTCCCGTACAGTACGTAATATCTTCCTTTACAGTTGAAATAGTAAACTATACGCTTATATATATATATATATATATATATATATATATATATATATATATATATATATATCTAGATAGATAGATGGATAGATAGATAGATAGATATATACATATAAATGTGCACACACACACACACACACACACACATATATATATATATATATATATATATATATATATATATATATATATATATATATATATATATATATATATATGTATATATATATGTGTGTGCGTGCATATATATATGTGTGTATAAATATTAGTGTCAATAAATGTTGATTGGCATTTAAATTATAACATATTATTATTATTATTATTATTATTATTATTATTATTATTATTGTTGTTGTTATTATTTCTTGCTAAGCTAAGGAAGAGAAATTAGATAGAATAGGGTGCCCGAGTGTACCCTCAAGCAAGAGAACCCTACCCCAAGACAGCGGAAGACCACGGTATAGAGGCTATGACACTACCCAAGACTAGAGAACACTGGTTTTATTTTGGAGTGTCCTTCAAAGAACATCATTTAAACCAGTACAGCAATTGAGATGCCCAATGGCCAGAGTCACCCATCCCCCATCACAAAATTTCTATTTCGGGTTTGAAAAGAAAAAGTAGACACATATACTATGCCATACATTGTAATATATTGTATAGTCAGTCACCTTACTTTGAGGGCTGCTTTTCTGGTATTTTGCAGCACGGGAACCCTACTCTCTACAGGACCTTCGTAGTCATTTTATCATATGCATTCCAAGGAATTCAGTATTTTACACCGCATATTGCTCGTTTATTGTCAATTCCACCTTATCAAAGCACTTAAAGAACAAGAAGGTCTTCAGTTTCCTTTTGAAAGCCTTAATATATCCAGATTTTTGGATGTCTAGTAGGAGCTTATGGTATAGTCTCGGGGCCGCATATTTAAAGGCTCTAGACCGCTTAGTAGACATAGAATTGTTAAGAAAACATTATGAAAGGCATATTTTTCAAAAGGTTCACAAAGCACAGTTGAACAGATTTCTTGAAGAAATGATTGCTGGAATCTTCATATTGAAATTCTATGTATTATTAAATATTTCAGCGAGGAAAAAAAACTGTTTTATGGGATTTACACATCTATATGTATCGATGATGTTGTATTAGTAACAAGCTAAATTTTATAACCAGAATTAAATGTCTATTACGAGAAAATCCAATATACAGACAATATTGCTAGAAGAAATAATATCACAATATAAAGATAATATGGCTCGGTATAGTAATACCTGGAAAAGCTCTTAAACCTTCTTATCTTCCGATCTTTCAACTTCCTAATGGAAAATCTCCGTGGTCATGAACCAAAATAGTCCAAAGCCTTCCCCCAATAGACTTAAGTTTGAAATGAGGAAAATCACGCTACAACAGGAATTTTCCAATATCATAACTTGAGATGGTGTGGGTGGTGAAACCTTTGTTCTTACATAACATCATCATATTCCAGCTGAGAATGTGTCGTTATATTCTATGATTCTCGTAATATTTTAATTATCTTCATTTGTAAATTATTTGGGAAATAATTTTGTAGTTGGTACTCTCAAATACATTACGGCGTTCTTTAGTGAAGATGTTGTGGATATATGAATGGGTGAACGAACATCTTTTAGTGATGAATATTCAAAATTCGAGATTTTTTTTTTTACCAGATTATATTTTGGAATTTCTTTTAGGTCAAAGGGATTTTTTTTTTTCGTTTAAACTCTTGCGTGAAATATTATGTTTACATGCATCATGTTAAATAAATAATTAAATGGTACTACTTTCTATATGCTAGAAGAGCAAAAGTTGAAAAAACATGAGAGAGGGTCATTATCAGTGAGGTTTTAGTGTTCCAAATATTCACATTTTCCATCCATAAAACTATGATTAGGGAAACATATTAGTAAACAAAATTCATATCCCGGAATAACAGGCTTTACAAAGAAGGAACGAATTTTTAGGTTCATTATCTTGATACACGCATGTATTTTTTTTAATATAAGTAAACGAACATTCTAATGTAAATATTCTTTTATGTTGGGATATATATATATATATATATATATATATATATATATATATATATATATATATATATATATATATATATATATTGGGTGAACAAAATAATGTTATGTAATGTAAAATGTCACTTTCTTTAAAACGAAAGGCATTTAATCAGTTTTACCAATACTCCATTGTGCATCAGAAACTTGGAGCATTAATATATATATATATATATATATATATATATATATATATATATATATGTGTGTGTGTGTGTGTGTGTGTGTGTGTGTGTGTGTATTAAGGCTCTAAGTTTCTGATGACAAAGTTAGTACTGGTGGGACTCTATTTAAAAAAAGGGGCATTTTATTTTTCATAATCTCATTTTGTTTACCAAAAGCTCTCCATCCCACGCTTAGAATATAATCTAATTACAACTTAAAGAGCATTGGATAGAATAATGATGGGATAAACACTAAGAAACAAAAAAAGAGCAACATGGAAACGAGAGCAAACTAAAGTAGAGTATATTCTAACATGTAAGAAAGAGAAATGGACATGGGCAGGACATATAATGAGAATGACAAATAATAAATGGACAATAATAATAACAGACTATGTCCCTAGAGATTGTATATATATATATATATATATATATATATATATATATATATATATATATATATATATATATATATGTATGTGTGTGTGTATGCGTTTGTGCGTGTAATTATAAGGTTTAAATATAAATATATCCTCCATTTCAAATCAAAGGATAAAATGAGAATATGTTGACAAGTTAGAATTGTATAATATGAATCTCTTCATCAACATGTCAATAGTTAAAATAATTTATTCTTTATAAAAATAGCATATTCCAGTTAGGAAACATTTATAAATGAATAGTGTTGCACAATATTTTCTATTGATATAACATATCTTCAATGTTGTAGTATTTTACTTTCGTCGAGATGCAAAACTTTTACTTTCGATAGTATTGCGTTACTTATCTTATTGAAGTATGATGTATTTTTTCTAGTAATCTATTTACGCATGAATCTCATAGTAACTAACGATTTCATAATAAGACATTTAGGATATGTGCTACAAACTTATATATATATATATATATATATATATATATATATATATATATATATATATATATATATATATATACAGTATATATATATATATATATATATATATATATATATATATATATGTATATATTTATGGAATGAAATTTAATAAGTGATTTGGTGAGGGTAACCGGTCGAGTTGTGCAGTAAACTTTACCTCGCGCTACTTGTAACAAGATACTGCATATTTTAATGTCAACTATATATATATATATATATATATATATATATATATATATATATATATATATATATATATATATATATCCAAACACTTGCTCTTTATTATATATGAGAGATCAGGTAAAGAAACACGCATATACAAAGGGCAATATATCAAAACTATCAATATATATTATTGGTAAATTAGCAATATCAGTTTAGCCAATCTCCCTTTGCTACTTCACACATGAATAGATGCATAATCAGCCTCTGGTTAAATGTATCCTAGAATTGTGATATATGTTAATTAATATAACACGTTTTGTTCATACATCACATAAGATATATTTGACATTAAGGGTGCACAGTATATCAAAAGTCAATTAGTAGTATAAATCCGGTAAAGATTTGGCTACTTCCAAAACTTTCTCACTACACAGATATGAAAAATAGCATATAACTACCAAATCCTGTTAGGAAACTCCCAGCAAAACTAAATCTATCCCTGTAGGAAATGTTTGCAGAAAAAAAAATGCGATAAAATATGTCTCTTTGAGAGATTCCAAGGGACTTGTATTATATCTAAGTACCAGCTTTTTACATTTCATACTCATCTTCATTATCAGACTCTTATCAGACTGGTACAAGGTTTCGGGTACATATCCTCAGGCAGGAGTACAGACTAGTTTCTTTCTTTTACACCCGCAGCGAACAGTACAGTTACTTCTGCATTGACGCATTGTTTTGCCGTTCTAGTATTTGCTTAGGGGCTGGAAGATCTGTTGTCAGTATAGGACTCATTTCATTGCCCTATCCATACTCTGTTGGAAAGGGCACATCAGGTTGTTCCAAAAGGCATGGATTCTACAGTGCTGCCTAAGCAGTGTAAAGTGAATGTTTTATGACATTGTGGATGATAGATGGTAGGTTTTGGGGATTTAAGGAATTCCATTTAATAGAAATCACCTAGAGACACAACTTCATACTTTTTGTTGTAGCAAGATACAATAAAAGTCTCTGCTTTTTGAAAATTTGATTTAGTAAAGTCAGATGATAACCCAAAACAATCTAGGAGAATGTTGAAAGCCATCTTTCCAACACCATAGAGGGCAGATGTGCCACAGCCAGTAAATGAATACATTGCCAGCAATATTCTGCAAGTGGTTGGTCCTATGCGTGCTACCAAGTCATGAACACCAATGAAAACCTATTTTCCTCCATACACATTGTTAACTGCACAGGAAATTGTAATGCAAATGCTGTTGGAAGAACTGCTACACCTGTGTCAGGGTTGTGTATCCCAATATCCTAATCAAGTTGGCTGGCATAGCTACATGCTAACTCTGGTTATTCCCGAACTCCATTAGAATCTTCAAGTAAGCGGATTCTACCATTTGCCTTTGTGCATCCCGAGTGTACATAACCTGTTCTTGCCTAAGAGAACTTTGTGGTGACATCCAGTGAGCCTGAGGGTAGTCAGCGAGACTAGCCACTGTCAAACTGTTTAGGGAGAGCGGCAAAATACCCATGAATATGAACTGTGAATCCATTACAGCCTTCAGAGCGACGCCTAGCATTCCCCTTGCTCGATTGATTCTGTAGCATCATGCCTATTACACACCACATATATGCATTGTACATTTGCTGTTTTTCTGTGTAACGAATACAGTAGTTTTACAGTATACTCCCCAAAGTGAGCACATGACTAGATTAATGTCATTAAATAGAATAGGGCAAACCTTCTGTGTGAAAAAGGCAGTCTCTCCAAGTGCGTTATTTTTTCCTTCAGTTGCAGCATGAGAACTGCCTTATTGCCCTTCCTGATTTCTCCATCAGTTGTTGCTATTGCAAATGGGACATGTCTCTCCAATCAACATTGCAGGTTACTTTAGGTTTTACTTGGCCCTTCTTTTTTTCAAATGCAAATGTCCTCAAATTCTTTTGTTTCAAAGCCTCTAATAAACCTTACCTCGAATTGATCTTTTGCACAGACTCACCCAATACTTCCTTTCCAATTCTGCATGGTTCAAGATCTTGTTTTATCTCAATTGAAATAACTTGGCTCTATTTCAGCTGTCTAGTGGTGGTACTTCCTTTAGCTTCAATGAATAAACGTTGTCTAAGAAATGCTTGATTATACTTTTTGGACCCTGCTCATCTTGCGCTAATCTGTCTTTGCCCATTTTCTTAATATATCTATTTTCCATATCACTGCACATACCAAGATTAGCAATGCTTGCTGCAGTAGTTCTGCTTGAGAGTGGGTTATCTGAATCTTTGCTGTTGCAAAAAAAAAAAAAAAATAGTTCCAGTGCAAGATACACAGAGATTTGAGAAAATTTAGTGTGAAACCTTGCAACAATAAATTCACCCTCAGAATGCTTGGTGAATTTCTGGGGCAACATGTGGACGCTTTTGCATCTGGACCAAGCACATTGTCGAAAAGCGGACATAATTAATCCTATCATATAGAACATCAGGTAACATTGTAGCAAGTGAGGACAACTGCAGTTACCACTAACCTGTCCTCTATGTACGAATGAAATGAAGCAAAATGTTGAACAGCTGTAAGTATTCATTCCAAAAGTTGAACAAGGCCGATTTCTTTTTGCCATCAATACAGACGCTTCCATCCCTTGGATGAACTAATCAATCTCTGCACAGAGGTCCATCACACTGGAAGGGATACCAGTAGAATAAAAAATTTGAAAGTGGTTCCTAACTTTCAAAATTTGGGACCATATCTTCTCGGTTGCATCATCATGACCCATATCCACACTAAGGTTGAGAATCCTGTGCAAAGCCATGAGTTTATGTGCTTGAGCGGCCCGACTCTATCCATTATTTGTCTTATCAGTCGTTCATCTATGCATATATTATTCAGAATCTCTCTCTTTCTTCTCTTCTCTCACGCCCTATCAATCTCTCTCTCCTCCATGTATAACATAAGTGCTAATCAGCATAAATTATTTTTGGATAGCCATGGGAATGAACTACATGAATCCATGATCCATCAGTGAAAAATTAGGCACTTTTTCGATCTTGGCCCCTAGATAATATTTCCACCTATTCTTATTTAGAAAAATCTAAATATTGTTTATTTTTCTATATTTCTCTGCCTAATTATTACGTCTGTTTCTTTTTCAACATCGACGAAAATATCTCCTGATGATACCATATAAGGTGGGAGAGAAAGAGAGAGAGAGAGAGAGAGAGAGAGAGAGAGAGAGAGAGAGAGAGAGAGAGAGAGATCATTTCTTTTTGTTGACTTGTGCGATGCTCCCTAGTGACTGATAGCTGGAGTACCGAAAGGTGATATGTAACTGATAGCTTCACCAGATGGAATATCGTGACGGTGGTGGGTACCAAGAATGTGTTATATTACATAGCCAAAGTTACCCCAACCCTTCCCTCTATTTTCTCTCGTTTTCCTGTATTTTATTCATTTTTTATTTCTCCTCCTTTTGATGTTCTCCTTTGTGTTCTTCGAGAACATATCCGTGGCCGTTGGTAGTCATGCTATGTGCAAGTGCTCTGTGAATAAATGTTACCTCTGAATGCCATTGATACACTTCAGGATACTTTATAATGTAGATTTTTGTATGTATTGTGGCAGGCAGCCCCAGAAAGACGGACTAGACATGACTGGTTTATTAACGCGACATAACAAGCTTATATACAATCGGTTGAGGATAACAATGACATAAAAACATTATTGATATGAAACATGCAATGGCAAGCTTAAACACGTTTTTATAAGTGATATATATTTATATATAATATTTATATATAGATATATATATATATATATATATATATATATATATATATATATATATATATATATATATATATAGAGAGAGAGAGAGAGAGAGAGAGAGAGAGAGAGAGGAGAGAGAGAGAGAGAGAGATCATTTCTTTTCGTTGACTTGTGCGATGCTCCCTAGTGACTGAGATGACTGGAGTACCGAAAGGTGATATGTAACTGATAGCTTCACCAGATGGAATATCGTGACGGTGGTGGGTACCAAGAATGTGTTTATATTACATAGCCAAAGTTACCCCAACCCTTCCCTCTATTTTCTCTCGTTTTCCTGTATTTTATCCATTTTTTATTTCTCCTCCTTTTGATGTTCTCCTTTGTGTTCTTCGAGAACATATCCGTGGCCGTTGGTAGTCATGCTATGTGCAAGTGCTCTGTGAATAAATGTTACCTCTGAATGCCATTGATACACTTCAGGATACTTTATAATGTAGATTTTTGTATGTATTGTGGCAGGCAGCCCCCAGAAAGACGGAACTAGACATGACTGGTTTATTAACGCGACATAACAAGCTTATATACAATCGGTTGAGGATAACAATGACATAAAAACATTATTGATATGAAACATGCAATGGCAAGCTTAAACACGGTTTTTATAAGTGATATATATTTATATATATATTTATATATAGATATATATATATATATATATATATATATATATATATAGAGAGAGAGAGAGAGAGAGAGAGAGAGAGAGAGAGAGAGAGAGAGAGAGAGAGAGAGAGCAATCGCATTAAAATGTATGAGCGTGTATGAAATACACGTGCATTACAGTAAGATCTTTAACTTCATAAAAAAAATTTTAGGTTCTCACCAAACCACAGAGACGACCTGTTCCTCATAATGGGATATTAAAACGTTATTCAATTCTCTTGATACTTACGTTGAATAATAAATAAAATGCCTCCATTTAATTTAAATTTCTAAAATGACACCGGAAAAACGTTCCTTGATAAAAACATCGTCTTGTAAGATATGTGATATTTTCAGTAACTCTCTCTCTCTCTCTCTCTCTCTCTCTCTCTCTCTCTCTCTCTCTCTCTCTCTCTCTCTCTCTCTCTCTCTCATAAATGTTATTAAGATTTATATAAATTCACAGATAATACGTGTAATATTATAGAATTGTTCTCTCTCTCTCTCTCTCTCTCTCTCTCTCTCTCTCTCTCTCTCTCTCTCTCTCTCTCTCTCTCTCTCTCTCTCATAAATATTAAAATTTATATAAATTCACAGATAATACGTGTAATACTATAGAATTGTTCTCTCTCTCTCTCTCTCCCTCTCTCTCTCTCTCTCTCTCTCTCTCTCTCTCTCTCTCTCTCTCTCATAAATATTAAAATTTATATAAATTCACAGATAATACGTGTAATACTATAGATTCGCTCTCTCTCTCTCTCTCTCTCTCTCTCTCTCTCTCTCTCTCTCTCTCTCTCTCTCTCTTTACACACACACACACTAATTCACACGTACGCGATTTATACACGTGGAATAAACGACCCTTCAGAGTCCACTTGGGATGAAGGAATAGGAAAGGAAAACTCCACCACATCCTTTAAAGTGACGGATTGCAAAGGCGAGCAGTCGAGTCCTAATTACATCCTCGATAGAATTTATGAGGACAGAGAAGGAGGACTGTCGGCGCAGTGGTAATTTGGCAAAGTTTAAATACTCCTCTCTCATTGCTCTTGAAGACGGAAACTTCCATTTCTCAGATGCTTTGAGCAGTTTGTAGTTTTCCATAACCCTTTCCGCAACGAGGTTTAGTGCCGTCAGTGCACCTCACGCTGTAAACCGTAGGCATTACTATATAGTCTTTACAGCATCTACTTGGTCCTTAGTAGACCTAGTTATTAGCTTTATGCATTACTCCCGTTACTGCTTTCGTTTTTTACTCTCTTGCTGATCAGCCTCTTTGAATTCCAGATTTATTGTTGTGGGGACCTATGTGCTAACGTCACTGAATGGCGATCACCAGACTGGAGTTCGAGTCCCACTCAAACTTGTTAGTTCTTTTGGTCGCTGGAACCTCACTATTCTTGCGAGCTAAAGATGACGTGTTTGGCGGAGCCTAGCAGCCATTTCCTTGCCCTCCTTCGTCCTAGCTTGGGTGGAGAGCGGGCATGAGCTCTGGTCATATGTATAAATGGTCAGTCTCTAGGGCATTGTCCTGCTTGCTAGTGCAGTGTCATTGTCCCTTGTCTCTGCCATTCATAGGTGGCTTTTAAACAATTGCAGATAATCCTCCCGGTTGAATAATCTCACCAGACCCGACGCTGTACCTTATGAAGCAAGTTATTTACACCTGACTAGACATAGTTAAGCGGAGTAAATTTTCGCAAATAATATTTTTCAGTCTTTGGTTTTGATTCATTCATCTATGAATTATTTGTTATTTAGTGATATTTTTTCCTTATTGAAATATGATTTTCCATGTAGTCTTTCCTACGAAATATAGTTAACTAAGACTGTATTTCCGTCTTCCAGCGCCCTTATTGTTCTGTAAACAATAACTGAGAGACAAAAATAAAAATCAAGGAAATTAACCTCTTGAGCAAACCCGAGATTTTTCAGACCCAATAGAGAAGTCTCTTTGACGAACAAGTGCTTTCATTATCAGATATTTTTTCTTTCTCCCCCAACCTCTCTCTCTCTCTCTCTCTCTCTCTCTCTCTCTCTCTCTCTCTCTCTCTCTCTCTTTATCAGACTTTCAGTGGATGCAGTGAACAGTAATACGGTAAATGAATCCAAGTTGAGTTAGACAAGATCATAAAAATTCTCTAAACATTTAAACGATTTTGTTCTACACAAGAGCAAATGGAATCTCCGCGGATGGACCAAAAAGTCTTTAAGGCTTCTAAAATACCCCCCTCTCTCTCTCTCTCTCTCTCTCTCTCTCTCTCTCTCTCTCTCTACTCAAGTAAGAATTCCCTTTATTCTCGAAATATTGCACGATATTTCGCACAGACGTTTTTCAGACTGATATTGAAAGCAGCTGACGACGACAAATAAAAGATGGGACTTCCATCTTATCATAACCTTCCTATAATAAAACCTTAGCAAAGGGAATTTATTGGAACCTAAGGAATCGTTAATACCAGCAATAACATCTCCTGGTTCGGTGTTGATTGATATATGTTGAATAGAGAACACGAATATTGTGTAAATATCTTTCCTTACATCCGTTTTTTGGATGTAGGCTTTTATTTTTTTTTTTTTTTTTTTTTTGATAAACAGTGTAGGCCTACATGAGGTCAGTTGAAATAGGAGAACATTCAGATGTCATGTTTTTATACTTTATGTTCGCCTTTTTCACAGAATACGTGGATTTCGGTATATGTACCAAATAATGAGTTACATATGGTGAATTTGATAGAATTAGAAATATTTAATTCCAAGATGTATATTTCTGGTTTAAAATTAATTTTCTTATAATTATTCATTTCATATATTTTATTCATTTTCTTATTTTCTTGATCTATTTGGTAATTTCTTTATTGATATATTTGTTAATTAGAATCCATCTCCTGATGGAAAACATATTAAAGAACTCTGATAAAGGTTTAAGTAATGGTGTTTAGTCTGACAATGCCTTTAATCTTGAAGCAGCCAGAACATAAGGATGGGGAACCATGATATCTTGATATATGTTTTTCATCGTTCAAATATTATTACTTGCAATATAAGAAAGAGAAAAGAGATACGAAGAAAATAGAATAATGCTCACATAGAAATGGGAAAAACTAGGTAAGGAGAGGCATTAAATTTCGAGGAATTTTAGAATTGGCAATGATATAGCAATGAGTATCTTTCTTTATATGGCCATCAGCGTTCACTCTCATGATTTCTAAGGAGTGGGTGATGACATTGCTGAGGAAGTCAATAAACAAAAGTAAACTTTGAACTAACATAATAAACCACATATCTTAGAGAGAATTGCATTATTGATAAACATACTGTGAAATCAATTTTATAGCATGGAAGAAAATACCATCACTCCAAGAACTGAACATTAAACTTTCCCATGGCTGGAACAAGCGATACTCGGAGTGTGACGTTGAAAAGACCAATTTACTCCGCTGGTCTCGGATCGCAGATGGAAGAAGGAACGAAAAATCGCATTAACTTTCTTGAGAAGTCTCGTAACTTTTCTTTTTAAGAACATAAGACAAAAATAGTAAAGGACATAACTTTTCCAATTAGGTTTTAGCTTGATAATAACACAGCTCTCAACAACTCAATTCAACTAAAAAGACGAATGTGTCAGACTTATTGACGATTGAGATAAAACATGAGGATAATTATTCTTTTTTTTTATATCATCGTGAGATCGTAAGAACTGGGTTTCAACGGAGGAATAGTGCTATCCTACTACCTCATCCCTGAACAGAAAGTCACTCAGAAGAATATCCTGAAGCGAATGAAAAGGAAAGGGCTATTTACGTCGGGCTGTGGCACCAGAATGACAGACTGATGGGGTCTCTTAACGGAAGGACGGCCTCCACATAACTGACTTTATACAAACAGGATAACAAGCTTATATACAAACGGTTGAGGGTAACATGGCATAAAACTTTAACAATTTAAAACATGCAATGGCAAGGTTAAACAGGTTTTTTTTATTATCAGTGAGTCTATGAGAGAGAGAGAGAGAGAGAGAGAGAGAGAGAGAGAGAGAGAGAGAGAGAGAGAGAGAGAGAGAGAGAGAGAGAAATACACGTGCATTACAGATGTGTTGAACGTTCAACTCCATATGTCATTAATCATTCGATTCTAGAAAAAACATTCTAGATCCTACATAAAATTAATAGTAGTTTCATATATAATTCTCTCCTTTTGCGTTAATTGAAGTTGGATATTTTCATAACATTGAGTTTGATAAAAGATATGAAAAACAATAAAATTTTATCATACTCTTTCATCCGGAAATACTGACTTTTGAAATTAAACGTTGTTTAAAATCCTATTCTTAACTTTATCAAGTCAAAGAAATGAAGAGGGGAAAGGAAGAAGAGTTTTGAATTTTTATATGAATGAATACATTTCATTTAGAGAATCTTTAATGTTATACAGTGAAAACCTTCAAGTCTTAACAGTTTTCACTTATTGGTTCAGCGTTAAAATTGTAGATTAGTGTTATCGCAGATTGTACTCTAATGGGTATTTAATCCAACTTTTTTTAATGCAACGATATATTGTACATGCTGTATATATTCATAATTACTTCAGGAGACTTACATATGTCAATCAAGTTCATATAATGGCGTAGAAAATGTATATATAATTCTCGAGTCTGGAAGTCATAAATGACAGGTTTGTCGCAGCTCACTATGACATTAGTCGCCATGGTGTTATATACATCATTAGGAGAATCGTTATGAAGTGACGTACATACGTAACCACTTGGCGCATTCACAGTGTTGACCTTATTTGCTCCTTGTCGGTCGCGTGGTTGCGTTGAAAAGTTGTGTTTGTGTATACTTCACTACCGTTACCGTAACGACCTCCGTTGCACAACTGAAAATGTAGTGACCAATGCTATATAGTAGGTTGGCCAGGGCACCAGCCGGCCGTTGAGATACTACGGCTAGAGAGTTATGGGGTCCTTTGACTGGCCAGACAGTACTACTTAGGACCCTTCTCTCGGGTTACGGTTCTTTCCCTTTGCCTACACAAGACACCGAATAGTCTGGCCTATTCTTTACAGATTCTCCTCTGCCCTCTTACACCTGACAACACTGAGATTGCCAAACAATTCTTCAGTGGCTACTTTTCTCTTGGTAAGGGGAGAAGAGACTCTTCAGCTATGGTAAGCAGCTCTTATAGGAGAAGGACACTCCGAAATCAAACCATTGTTCTCTAATCTTGGTTAGTGTCATAGCCTCTGTACCATGGTCTTCCACTGTCTTGGGTTAGAGTTCTCTTGCTTGAGGGTACACTCGGGCACACTTCTATCTAGTTTCTCTTCCTCTTCTTATGTTAAAGTTTTTGTAGTGTATATAGGAAACATATATTTCCATCTTGTTACTATTCTTAAAATATTTAATTTTTCCTTATTTCCTTTCCTCACTGGGTTATTTTCCCTGTTGGGGCCCCTGGGCTTGTACCATCCTGCTTTTCCAACTAGGGTTGTAGCGTAGCATTTGATAATAATAATAATAATAATAATAATTTGATTATCTCCCAATTTCCATGATTCCCACATTATCTAAAGTTTTTGAACATCTTTTGACAAAATGTCAGTATAGGTATCTGAAAGTTCCCTAGTTTGCAAATTTGGGTTTCATGAAGGCGTTGGAGCAAGTGGTGTCCCTTTTTCGATCTCCATTGCTGTACAGAAATTTGGCCTTAATATTTGGGTTGACAAGCCTTTCCACACGAGCCGACCTGATCGGCGTGCTCCGAGGTTGACAGGCAAATTCTGGTTGGTTTACCCGTGAATGTTGTCCACACTTTTGAGTCAATGGAGAGATGGGCGTGACTGACGATGCCAGTAGTGTGTTCAGTAATGTACGATAAACAAAGTGCCTACCGCAAAAAAGATTTGTATCATAATAATTGCTTTATGTGTGATGAACAAGAAGAGAATTTGGTGCAAATGAATGGATCAGTAAAAGGAACGTGTATGACACCCATACAACAATACTACAGGAATTACAAGATGGCCATGAAAAGGATTTCAGAGACTATTTGAGAATGAGCGTAAGCACGATTTATAATTAACTAGGAAAACTGAAGCCATATGTTAGGAAATTATTATTATATGTATATATACATACATTATTTATATATATATATATATATATATATATATATATATATATATATATATATATATATATATATATATATATATAAGGGGTTTTAATAAATACAAGCAAGTAAAACTTCAAGTAATCACAATGCAAATGCTTATAACATTTCAAATCCCCAACACAAAACGTTTACAGTAATATTTTTCTAGGTAGGTACAGTTGTCCAATACAGCTATAAAGAAAACTGCAAACAAAGCGTTTAAAAAGTTTCATTAGCCTAAAGAGAGAGAGAGAGAGAGAGAGAGAGAGAGAGAGAGAGAGAGAGAGAGAGAGAGAGAGAGAGAGAGAGAGAGAGAGAGAGAGAGAGATGGAAACCAACTGAAAACTTAGGCCATATAAATTCCGCCTGCAAAGTAACTCATAGTTTATATTTATTTACCAAACTGGCCTAGTAATTATATTCAATACAACTAACTATACAAGAAATACAATTTATACAAGAAATCCATCTAAATAACAGAGGGAATCCAACTGAAAGATATTAGGCCATATATGATTTTCACCTGCAAAATAGCTTTGAGTAGTCTTCCATTTAATAAACTAACCTAGTTATTATACAAATCTGTACAAATAATAGAAGGAAACAAACTGAACGCCATTAAGCCATATATGAATTCAAGAACTTACAGGAAAACTACATTGGCAGGAAATATTATTTTGGGTATAAAAAAGTTTCCATCGATCCATATATATATATATATATATATATATATATATATATATG
>NC_090733.1:153139493-153151993 GCF_036898095.1 Palaemon carinicauda
TCCTATTCACACATTCTAGGAAAAACGATGAGTAATCTGTTAGGTAGGTAATTCTGCTTCAACAATTCTATCTGTCGTTTCATTCTCTTTTTTACCCGATGGAGTTGAGAGCGTCGCCCTCCGGTCTCATCGAGATTCAGGTGAACGCGAGCAAAGTATTGGAATAGAATCGTCAGGGAAGCTTTGGGTTTCCGCAGGCGGCTACTGACTGAAGACAAATTCTAAAACAGATTTTACGGAAATTAATTATAAAGTAGTTATAAACACGTTGGGTGTGTAGTTACTCCATGTTGTTCATATATATATATATATATATATATATATGTATATATATGTATATATACATATATATGTATATATATATATATATATATATATATTTAATATATATATGTATATATTTATATATGTATATATATACATGAATATGTGTTTATATATATACATATATATATATATATATATATATATATATGTATATATATAAATATATATACATATTTATATATATATGTGTGTGTGCTTGTGTGTATATATATATTGTACATAAAAATATAATACAAATATATGTATAATTTTGGTCCATAGAAGTATCCAACGTATTTCATTTTATTCCCAAATAAGGAATTTGATTTTAGCATTTCAATTATGATTTGCACTTTAGTATCAGAAAAACTTTTTCCGTTTTGATTTCAGTTTTAAAAGGAAGCATCTTGCTTGTGTTATGATTCAAACACATCCATATCACAAAAACGATGTCCTCTTTTGTGGTTATAAATCCCTCTTCGAATGTTCAACATACAATGGTAACCTGCATGATCAAAGGGACTGGGTTGTCCTTTTTATTCTTTAACCCATGTATTAAAGGGACTGGGTTATCCTTTTTATTCTTTAACCCATGTATTAAAGGGACTGGGTTATCCTTTTTATTCTTTAACCCATGTATTAAAGGGACTGGGTTATCCTTTTTATTCTTTAACCCATGTATTAAAGGGACTGGGTTATCCTTTTTATTCTTTAACCCAGCTAGTTAAAAACTCATCTTTAATATGTTCCATGAAACACAATTATAGAAGTCATGATAGTTATTTTTTTTTTCTCTCACAAAATTTTTACATATCTTAGACATTATTGCTACAAGTCTGGAGTTAGACATTATTGCCACAAGTCTGGAGTTAGACATTATTGCCACAAGTCTGGAGTTAGACATTATTGCCACAAGTCTGGAGTTAGACATTATTGCCACAAGTCTGGAGCAACAGCATATAAGAAATATCAGTGATGAATTTATAAAAAGTATCTCCCATACACTTTATTGTATATAATCAGAAAAAAAATTATCCCAGTCATCTAATATGAGATCATTCATATGATGATAAAAGCATATTTAAATAAAGTGCAATCCTTTAGGCCTTTCAATTAAGTATCCCACTATCATCATTTTGGGCATTGATTATAAGATTATCTTCCGTTATATCGTGAATTTTCTCGTACCCTTTCTCCCGAATTATGGAATAAAATGGGTAATAAATTCTATCAGAATTTTCCAATAAATATTCGCGGAAAATCACTATTTTGTTTAAGCTGAATCCTTTCATCAAATAATTTCTTCAACGTCCTATTTTGGTTTATCCATCAGACGATAATTGTCTACCTACCTATATATAATATACTACCACTAGAGAGTTATGGGGTCATTTGACTGGCCAGACAGTACTACATAGGACCCTTCTCTCTGGTTACGGTTCTTTCCCTTTGCCTACACAGACACCGAATAGTCTGGCCTATCCTTTACAGATTCTCCTCTGTCCTCATACACCTGACAACACTGTGATTACTAAACAATTCTTCTTCACCCAATGGGTTAACTACTGCACTGTAATTGTCCAGTGGCTACTTTTCTCATGGTAAGGGTAGAAGAGACTCTTCAGCTATGGAAAGCAGCTCTTCTAGGAGAAGCACGCTCCAAAATCAAACCACTGTTCTATATTCTTGGGTAGTGCCACAGCCTCTGTACCATGGTCTTACACTGCCTTGGGCTAGAGTTCTCTTGCTTGAGGGTACACTCGGACATACTTTTCGATCTAGTTTCTCTTCCTCTTGTTCTGTTAAAGTTTTTATAGTTTAAATAGGAAATATTTATTTTAATATTGTTACTATCCCTAAAATATTTTAATTTTCCTTATTTCCTTATTTCCTTTTCTTACTGGGCTATTTTCCCTGTTGGGGCCCCTGGGCTTGTAGCATCCTGCTTTTCCAACTAGGGTTGTAGCTTAGCCTTTAATAATGATGATAATAATATATACATATATGTATATATATATGTATATGTATATATATATATATATATATATATATATATATATATATGTGTGTGTGTATGTATATGTGTATACATACATACATACATACATATATATATATATATATATATATATATATATATATATATATATATATATGTATATATATGTACTGCAATGTTATTATTCAGCGGCTACTTTCCTCTTGGTATGGGTAGAAGAGACTCTCTAGCTATGGTAAGCAACTTTTCTAAGAGAATGACACTCCAAAATCAAACCATTGTTTTGTAGTCTTGAGTAGTGCCATAGCCTCTGTACCATGGCCCTCCACTGTCTTGGGTTGGAGTTCTCTTGCTTGAGGGTACACTAGGGCACTTTATTCTACCTAACTTCTTTTCTTCTTGTTTTGTTAAATATTTTATCGTTTATAAAGCAAATATTTGTTTTAATGTTACTGTTCTTCAAATATTTGATTTTTGCTTGTTTCCTTTCCTCACTGGGTTATTTTCCCTGTTGGGTCCCCTGGGCTTATAGCATCCTGCTTTTTCAACTAGGGTTATGGCTTAGCAAAAAATAATAATAATAATAATAATAATAATAATAATAATAATAATAATAATACATATATATACATATATATATATATATATATATATATATATATATATATATATATATATATATATATATGTATGTGTGTGCGTCTGTATTTATATATATTTATACTGAGTTAGAATACCTTAACGGGAGGAAAGGGTTTGTGTATCGCCATGTTTAGCAAAACTGTACTCATCATGGCCCCCGCCACAAGGTTGGTTGTCTGTGAGCCATCAAACAAAGGTTTCCCATCATTGCCGAATCCACAGTTAGCCAGCGTGGTGATTAAAACTGGCCAAATCCCAGACATGAATAAGGATAGGTCCGAGGCCTTTGTCCTGCGGTGGACATGTAAACACATATACAGTATTTGTGTGTAAATGTATGTTTGTTGTTTATTAAAGATATTTGCTTTCAAATTTTTAGTAAATCAAGTTTTACTCATGTGATTAATGGTATTTGTAAAAATTAACTCAACCACATGAAAAGAGACAGAAATTAACGTAGCTTACTTAGCAAGAAAATTTAAGGCAATATTTTTAAAAGCATTTTTATATATCTTCCTGTTGAACCAGCGTGATATGCATTTGTAATAATAATTGAATTAGGCGTCGAATTGAAGTGATACGTTAAAATGATCTCTGAAAATCTTAAAAGACTTAGTCAATGAGTCATGGGGGTAGGTGGATTTTGAAGACGAAATAGACCTAATGTGCTTTTAAGAATTTAACATAATATTCCATGATTATCTATAAAGTAAGTCTTTGTTTTTTATTAACATGACTTGTTTTTCATGCTTAGTATATGTATGTGTATATATATATATATATATATATATATATATATATATATATATATATATATATACGATACTCATCAAAATAGCTATCTTCAGAAATGAAAAAGTTAGTAAAAACTGAAAAGAAGCAAGGATTTTCTTTTTTTTTTTTTTTTTTGAGGGGGGGAGGGCGGATTTTGCTCCAGCTGGAAATTCATTGTCAAATGTCAGTCTAAACCTCATCACTCACAGGCTTTTAGAAGTTTGGCGATTGGTTTCTCTCCCAATGAGAGGTGCTACATTCTTTCAAACAAGGTGAGATCGTATTTCAAAATCATCACACTCAAATATTTCACATAATAATTTTGACAAGTCGGTCAGTATTTGTGATGCTTCTATCCCTAATTCATCTTTGTTTATGTATGTTTCTTTCAATTCATGTATCATGAAGGGTTGTGGTGGCCAATGTTGTAACATCCCTGACTGGTAAACGCCAGACTGGGGTTCGAGTCCCTCTCACACTCGTTAGTTCCTGTGCTCGCTGTAACCTCACCATCCTTGTGAGCTAAGGATGACGGGTTTTGTGGGAGCCGGTATGTCTATCTGCTTAGTCATCAGCAGCTATTGCCTGGCCCTCCGTGGTCCTAGCTTTGGTGTACAGGGTCTTAGGTGCTGATCAAATGTAATATATATATATGGTCAGTCTCTAGGGCATTGTCCTGCTTGATAGGGGAATGTCACTGTCTCTTAACTCTACCATTTATGAGCGGCCTTTAAACCTTTAAGAGGTCATTTATTAACAAATTATTTCTTTCCTTTACTTTGGGTTCAGGCGTGTGTGCGTGCACATGCGATTTGATGCAATAAATTAATGGAATAAGGTTCCAAATATGTTTGTGAAAGCATTTCTGTCCGACTGAATGTTTTCACCAGTTATTCGCTATTAAAAATTAGCGTTAAAGGAAATATCCTGAAAGAAAATTATCTCTTCATCTGCACCACGTGATATATATTATAGAGAACCGATTGAGGTTAACAAATTAATAAACCATGTTTAACTCGTAAAAAAAAAAAAATAAAAATTATACATTTGTTTGCGGAAAAATCTAAATATCCCATCGGATTCTTTTTCAAAAGTCAGCTGATGAATCAGAAATGAAACTTTCTTCAAAGTAACATATAAAGATAGTCATCCTCAATATGATAAATAAATAATATGAAAAAAGAAAAAAAACATTTACCATCATCACGAACGGTCTATGTTTAAAAAATTCGTCTTCTTCTGATGTTATGATAGTATATTAATCTAATAATCAGCTAATGAAGCGGCCTGGTAAGGTGATTTGAGTCTCTGGGGAGTTCTTCGGTAATGAGATTTTCTGTTGAAAAAAAAAAAATCTGATGCCTCTGTTGGGGTAGACTTTTTAATATGGAAATAAAAGGATATATGTATATATGTATGTGTGTGTGTATATATATATACATACACACAATAGTGTCAAAAAGGACGTTTAAATAATTAGATAGCTATGTAAGCACACGATCCCACTCTCATCAGGGTATGACTACCAAACCACCCCCCCCCCCTCCCACCCCATTCCCGAGGGACGGAGAGACTTAAGTGTAACCGGAAAAAATTTATACATATATATATATATATATATATATATATATATGTGTGTGTATATATGTATATAAAATGTACATACATACATGTATACATGCATACATACCGTCTATGTGTTGTTAATAACAAGAGCATCCCATAATTAACAAAACGATGCGTGTTTCTTAAAATAATTCACAATTCCTCACGTAGAAAAAAAATTGTGGTAATATGTAAGGTAGTTATGATAAGGTCGTGATATAGTAAATGGTCCGTAAAAGTGCAATTTGATTATGATCATAGAAAAATAACATATACCCAAATCTAATCACACAGAAAAAAAGAATTTACATTTCCAAAGACATGAAATACTGTATATAAGGTAATTATTTTCTATTTCGCTTACTTGGCATGAAGGTGTTTTTGAGAATCTACTCACAATAAATCTAACCCAAGACAGTGGAACGCCATGGTACAGAGGCTATGGCACTAGCCAAGACCAGAGAACAATGGTTTGATTTAAGCGTGCCCTTCTTTGAGAAGAGCTGCTTACCAAATTTTATATATATATATATATATATATATATATATATATATATATATATATATATATATATATATATATATATGTGTGTGTATGTGTGTATGTTTGCATATATATATATATATATATATATATATATATATATATACATATATATATACATATATATATATATATATATATATATATATATATATATATATATATATATATGTATATATATATATATATATATATATATATATATATATATATTCAGCATATGTGTGGTGTTTATAAAACCCTATTTGTATGCTTGTTTAAAGATATCGTTCATAAATGCGTGTGTATGTATTTGTAACGTCAAGGAACTTGAAATGTATTATGTCGTTGTTTATATATTCGTATTGCAACGTCAACATACAGCATACCCAAAGAGAAAAGGGACTCCGACATTTTTCCTCAACAAACAATTCATTTTCTATTTTTCGTAAAAAAAAAAGAATATCCAATGCACAAAAGACCTTTTTCCTTTTTATTTTACAATGAAATTGAAAATGATTTCTTGCATAAAAATTCCATTATTTCAAAACTTATGATATTTACTGTCTAATATTATATTTATTTTAAGAGTTTGGGAAATATTGTTCAACATTTTTATTTTATCAGAAGTTTAAATGCTACATACGAGTAATGTAAAATATGTCCTTGTTTTTATTACAATGTTTATTTTTTTAGATTTTACGAAATTTCAAACCTTTATTTCTTAACAATGATGATTGTTAAAATTTTCATGGAAACTTTACGCTACTCTTTTACCTGTAATTTCGTATATCAACATTTTTTTTTATTTATGTTGAAACGGACGTAATATTTTTTCGGTGTTCAGATAAATATAGGGGATAAATAAAAAAAATAGGTATTTGTATTAACGTTCATTACATTTCCTAACATAATTCCATTTGAAAATTATTACAATTTTGGCTACCTACTACTACTACTACTACTACTACTACTACTACTATTATTATTATTATTATTATTATTATTATTATTATTATTATTATTATTATTATTATTATTATTATTATTATTATTATTATTATTATTATTATTATTGTTGTTGTATAATTCACTACCACTGATTTCCATCATTTTAGAGATATGTCAATACCTCAAAATTTAACTTAACTGCCTCAAAACGAGATGTTTCATCCTCTCCTTCATGTAAACTTTTTTAGCACATTCTATTCGAATATTCTTATATCTATCTATTTATTTTCGTGATACACACACACACACATACACACACACACACACACACATATATATATATATATATATATATATATATATATATATATATATATATATATGTGTGTGTGTGTGTGTGTGTGTATGTGTGTGTGTGTGTGTGTGTGTGTGTGTTATACTGTTATTTATATTATTAACAATTTTGGCTTATAATGTTAAAATAGCCATAATGATAATTATATTAGATAATATTTTTTTCAAGTATAAAATTTATTATTACCAGAACTACTAAAATAGCAGCCGTAATAGATAAAACTATAATAAAGATAGTAATAATAATATTACTCTTATTATTATCATTATTATTATTATTATTATTATTATTATTATTGTTATTATAAGAGATGCCAGCATTGCACTAATAGTAGTAATAATAGTCATTTCCAAATAAAATAATTTCCAAATGAGAAATGGTTATTTTACTGCAAATTAATCTTTTATTCCATAACGATGATTATAGACCCAAAAGAAAATATGTTCTTTTTTCCATTCACCTGAAATACAAAATTCATTTTAGGAGCATAAAGAAATCCCCATTTTAATAGATCAATAACATACAAAACCAAGTGATCAAGGCACGAAAAAGAAATTCAAACTAAGAATATATAGCTAAAAAAAAAAAAAAAAAAAAAAAAAAAAAAAAAAAAAAAAAAAAAAAAAGCCATTTTTGCATGCACCCCAGCAAAACCCCAAATCAGATACCTTTAATACCTGTCCCCGTATCCAATCTCCAATCCGTGCAGCCTTATCCAATATCCGGTTACCTCGGTACCATTCCTACAAGCAATCACAGATAGCGATCTTAACCGTGGCCATTTCCGTTAGCCTTGCTCGTCTGGCTTCGTAGGTTGCTGCGAGGCGGACTCCTGTCTGAGGTCACGGCTGCAGACATCTGGAGGCGTTGCAGCTTATAGGAATGAATAGTCTATTATCTGATATAGAAATGGGAGTTTTCTCGCTCTGATAATCTTGTGAATGGGATAAGATAATCATCACATTGTTAAAGCTAGTATTACTAATGTTATTACTATCAACAAAAAAGATTTGATAATTTTACGAATGGAATAAGATAATCATCGCATTGTTAAAGCTAGTATTACCAATGTTATTACCATCAACAAAAAGAACATTTGATAATTTTGCGAATGGAATAAGGTAATCATCGCATTGTTATGTCTGGTATTACTAATGTTATTACTATCAACAAAAAGAACATTTGATAATTTTGCGAATGGAATAAGGTAATCATCGCATTGTTATGTCTGGTATTACTAATGTTATTACTATCAACAAAAAGAACATTTGATAATTTTGCGATTGGAATAAGATAATCATTGCATTGTTAAAGCTAGTATTACTAATGTTATTAATACCAACAAAAAAGAACATTTGATAATTTTGCGAATGGAATAAGATAATAATTGCATTGTTATTGCTGGTATTACTAATGTTATTACTATCAACCATAAAGAACATTTGATAATTTTGCGAATGGAATAAGATAATCATTGCATTGTTATTGATGGTATTACTCTAGTTGTCACTGTTGGTATTACCAATAAAAATAACAATAATTTCATATTAGTAACGATGATTATATTTATGATAATGGAGCTATTACCGATATTAAGTCTATTACTGACTAAAGCAACAGTAACCTATAATAATAATAATAATAATAATAATAATAATATGCCATTATGACTATTACTCATAATACTGTTTCTTCAACATCATATCACTAGGGGAAGAGAGACCAATTTGCTGTCAAGTCAGTGTGATATGTAACTGAATGAAAACTGAAGAAATATTTATTGATTTGGAACTCAGTGACAGTGTATGTATGTATGTATGTATATATATACACGTTTGTATATATGTATGTATATATGTATGCATGCATTAATTCTAACTGTAATCGAACATTTAACATGTTCCATCAAAAAGGCCATGGAAGAAACAAATGACACACAAATAAATCACTGTATATCTCGGCTAATACACATCGCCCCTCAACATGGCATTTCTTTTGCTTCTTTTATGATATCAGTATTAAAAACTTTGATTTCTTTTTAATTGACTATTTGGATTTTCATTGTTTTTTTTTCTCAATATTGATTATCACTAGTATGACGTGAATGAAATCTAAGATCAGACCTGGAAATGTCTTTTTGCAAATTATTTTGCACATGGTTTTCATCATCGCAAATTCTATGAAGAAGTGAAGAAAATACCATTAGTTCAGTCTTTTGTGGAAATATATAAAATTACTAGGATTTCATTTATTACTTTCAAAGCTTCAGAGAAAATATCCAGTCGTAATTGACGAAACATTTTAAAATTATAAAAAATCCCACACATGAAAATTTTGCGGGAAATGAACTTTAAGCTTTTGGAATTTAATTTAACTTCTAGATCGTATATTCATCTATGGATGGCTGGCTTTCATGCGCAGTTATGTATGTGAAAACGTGGCTGTACTTGTTTTTCCTGGTGCTCTGATAGGTCACTGTTTCGGGTAATATTTTTTTGAGTTTTTTATCTGGAGAACAAATCTTACCATGAACAAAATATGAATTATTGATTTTAAAATATTTATATAAAGACATTAGTAGGTAATAGGTTGGCCAGGGCACCAGCCACCCGTTGAGATACTATTGCCAGAAAATAATTATTGGGTCATTTTACAGACTAGACAGTACTATATTGGATCCCTATATCTGATTACGGTTCATTTTGTATTTGCTTACACATACATCGAATAATGTGGCTTATTTTTACCACATTTTCCTCTGTCCTCATACAACTGACAACACTGAGATTACCAAAAAAATTGTTCTTTGCTCAAGGGGTTAACTACTGTAATGTAATTGTTCAGTGGTTACTTTCCTCTTGATAAGGGTACAAGAGACTCTTCAGCTATGGTAAACAGCTCCTCTAGGAGAAGGACACTCCAATGCCAAATATTTGTTTTTTGGTCTTGGGTGGTGCCTTAGTCTCTGTACCATAGACTTCCACTGTCTTGAATTATAGTTCTCTTGCTTGGGGGTACACTCAGGCATGCTGTTCTATCTTATTTCTCTTCCTCTGTTTTTTAGGTTTTAATCGTTCATATGTGAGGGTCTAGTTTCATGTTGTTACTCCTCTTGAAATATTTTATTTTGATTGGGGAGTCCTTCCTTACTGGGCTATTTGTCTCTGTTGGAGCTCTTGGGTTTATACACTGTCTAAGTATCTCAACCGCGGGCTTATAGCATCTTACTTTTCCAACTAGGGTTATAGCCTAGCTTGTGATAATGATAATATCAACATGAACACATATCTTCCCTAAGCAAGTGCTTAGCTATATATATATACTATATATATATATATATATATATATATATATATATATATATATATATATACTATATATACATATATATATATATATATATATATATATATATATATATATATATTTTCCAGGTCACGCTGTGTTCTTCCTATTCTCGGTTAAGGGGAGAGGGATGACCTGGTGAGAGAGAGTGTACGTGTATATCAGTGTCATTTTTGACGGGTTGCGTAAACTAGTAAAGTATATATATATATATATATATATATATATATATATATATATATATATATATATATATACTGTGTATATATATATATATATATATATACATATATATAGCCTATATATACATATATATATATATATATATATATATATATATATATATATACAGAGAGAGAGAGAGAGAGAGAGAGAGAGAGAGAGAGAGAGAGAGAGTAATTTTGATAAGTCATTTTGATATATAACATTGCTTTATTTTCTTTATCATTTTTTTGTATATAGCCTTTCTTAATTCTGCATCATCATTTATTTGATATAACTTACCGACTCCATCCCCTTGAAATCAGAGTCCATCTCTTCTCGGCTGGAGTCTCTTGCTCCCGACGAGCAAGAGTGTTTCATCAGGGCTTTCTGTCCAGACGTGATCTTTACAGCTCTGGTCATTTTCTCAACGTGATATAATGGAAGGCAGCTCTCGGAACTTGTTCACTATTTTCGAGTCTTGGCTGTTGTTCATTTAATGCTGTCAGGGTTAGTAAGCAACCGGTACTATATGATTTATTCTCTCTCTCTCTCTCTCTCTCTCTCTCTCTCTCTCTCTCTCTCTCTGCCTGTACGTATTCCCACCCTCTCTTGGGGTGTTCATATACGCCCCCTTTTTCTCTCCACCTACTTGTTTCTACTTATTTCTTCTTATTCTCGTACAGTTTACTCCTTTCTCATACCTGAATAGAATAGCAAACATTATTCCAAGCAGATGTAGGCTTTTGTGAATAGCTAACGTGTTCATAATTTCGTTTATCATCCAAGCATATATTACTTTAAACTACATTTTCCCTTTACCCAAAGTTTGAACATGCATGCAACCTTTAAAAGATTTTCATCCTCTCTCATGCTGGTGTACTGGGTCGAGTCGTAAAGAAAATAAATAAATAAATAAATAAAATAAAACATAACTAGGGACATAAATCTAAGCTGGAACCTCATAATTTTCCGAATGACGTTTACTCCACTCGCTGAAAATCGTGTCAATTCTCCTGTCGGGTCTTCCAGATCTTTTCGAAAGATACACCAACGTGAGTGATGGTTCAACATTCAGTTTTCATACGGCCTTATGTCACACTTCGATATTCGATATAAAAAAGGGGAATTGAATAGATATGACTTGTACTATTTTGTTCCTTTTTTCACATGCTTGACAGCTATTGCCTGCAAAATAAATATCTAGATTTCGAGTTATACTTCTCTGGTTGTTTCTCTGAAGCATATGTAGTATAAAGATTTTACCATGGAGGCGTTAGAACTATTTTCTCATGAATATTGTAAATAATTTTTAATGCTATTGTTGGAATGGTTTGAGCAAAATCACTACTATTGGAAGGAAAGATATAAGAAGAATGAAATATTAAATGAATCCAATAAAATAGTAACAAATAGTGAGGTATGGAAAAAAAAGCTGAATATAAAAGATTTTGTGCAATGTTATTTCGTTGATAAATGTATTTTCTCTAAAAACATTTAAGATATAAATATTGATATATGTAAAGATATAAACCATTTTCCCACTCACAGCTTAAAAAAGATTATTTTACAACCTAAAGGCATTAAGTAAACCATGGAATATAGAGCAATGAAAATGAAGCGAAAAAAAACTGGCTTCAAAACGTTTCGAAATTAATTAAGAAATGTTTTTAAAAGGAAATCATTTTAGGCATTAAAATTCAATATACATTTTACCCTGGAAAAGATAGGAGCAACAACCTGAGCAGTTGAAGTATAGGATATCTGAGAAGGATCAAAGCAAATTCCAAGTCTTCGTC
>NC_090733.1:153156993-153171993 GCF_036898095.1 Palaemon carinicauda
GTTAAAGACATTAGGGTGTTCATTCGTGAAGATGTTTTGGATATATGAATGGGAGAACGAACATCTTTTAATGATGAATATTCAAAATTCGAGTTTTTTTTTTTTACCAGATAATATTTTGGAATTTGTTTTAGGTCAAAGGGATTTTTTTCGTTTAAAATCTTGCGTGAAATATGTTTACTTGCATCATGTTAAATAGATTATTAAATGGTACTACTTTCGATATGCTAGAAGAGCAAAAGTTGGGAAAACATGAGAGAGGGTCATTATCAATGAGGTTTTAGTGTTCCAAATATTCACATTTTCCAATCATAAAACTATGATTAGGGAAACATATTAGTCATATCCTGGAATAACAGGCTTTGCAAAGAAGGACCGGATTTTTAGGTTCATTATCATGATACACGTATTTCTGTATAATATAAGTAAACGAACATTCTTATGTAATTATTTTTGTATGTTGAGAGGTATGTATATATATATATATATATATATATATATATATATATATATATATATATATATATATATATATATATATATATATATATATATATATATATTTATGGGATGGAGATATTTTGAGTAAACAAAATGATGTTATGAAATGTAAAATGTCACTTTCTTTAAAACGAAAGGCATTTAATCAGTTTTACCAATACTCACTTGTGCATCAGAAACTTGGAACATAAATATATATATATATATATATATATATATATATATATATATATATATATATATATATATATATATATATATCAAGGCTCTAAGTTTATGATGACAAAGTTAGTACTGGTGGGACTCTATTTAGAAAAACGGGCATTTTATTTTTCATAATCTCATTTTGTTTACCAAAAGATCGCCATCCCACGCTTAGAACATAATCTAATTACAACTCAAAGAGCATTGGATAGAATAATGATGGGATAAACACTAAGAGACGAAAAAAGAGCAACATAGAAACGAGAGCAAACTAATGTAGAGTATATTCTAAGAACATGTAAGAAAAAGAAAGGGACATGGGCAGGACATAATCATAATGCAAATGACAAATATTGAATGGACAATAATGATAAACAGAATGTGTCCCTAGAGATTGTATAAATGTATATAAATATATGTATATATATATATATATATATATATATATATATATATATATATATATATATATATGTGTGTGTGTGTGTGTGTGTGTGTGTGTGTGTGTGCGCGCGTTTGTGCGTGTAATTATAAGGTTTAAATACAAATATATCCTCCATTTCAAATAAAAGGATTAAATGAGAATATGTATAATATGAATCTCTTCATCAACATGTCAATAGTTGAAATAAATTATTCTTTAAATGAAAAAAGCATATTCCAGTTAGGAAACATTTATAAATGAATAGTGTTGCACAATATTTTATATTAATATAACATATCTTCAATGTTGTAGTATTTTACTTTCGTCTAGATGTAAAACCTTTACTTTCGATAGTATTACGTTGCTTATCTTATTGAAGTATGATGTATTTTTTCTAGTAATTTATTTACGTATGAATCTCATAACAAGTAACGATTTCATAATAAGACATTTAGGATGTGTGCTACAAACTTATATATATATGGAATGAAATTTAATAAGTGATTTGGTGAGGGTAACCGGTCGAGTTGTGCAGTAAACCTTAACTCGCGCTACATGTAACAAGATACTGCATATTTTAATGTCAACTATATATATATATATATATATATATATATATATATATATATATATATGTGTGTGTATATATATATATATATATATATATATATATATATATATATATATATATATATATATATATATATATAGCCACACACTTGCTCTTTATTATATATGAGAGATCAGATAAAGAAACACGCATATACAAAAGGCAATATATCAAAACTATCAATACATATTATTGATAAATTAGCACTAACAGTTTAGCCAATCTCCCTTTGCTACTTCACACATGAATAGATGCATACTATAGTTTCTTTCGTTTACACCCGCAGCGAACAGTACAGTTACTTCTGCATTGACGCATTGTTTTGCCGTTCTAGTATTTGCTTAGGGGCTGGAAGACCCGTTTTCAGTATAGGACTCATTTCATTGCCCCATCCATACTCTGTTGGAAAGGGCACACCAGGTTGTCCCTAAAGGCATAGATTCTACAGTGCTGCTTGGTAATTGTACGTGGGTAGTGTAAAGTGAATGTTTTATGACATGGTGGATGATAGATGGTCCGTTTTGGGGATTTAAGGAATTCCCTTTATTAGAAATCATCTTGGGACAAAGCTTCTTCATACTTTTTGTTGTTGCAAGATAAATCTGAAAATTTGATTTAGTCAAGTCAGATGATAACACAAAACAATTTAGGAGAATGTTGAAAGCCATCTTTCCAACACCATAGAGGGCAGATGTGCTTCAGCCAGTAAAGGATTACATTGCCAGCAATATTCTGCAAGTGGTTGGTCCTATGCGTGCTACCAAGTCATGAACATCAATGAAAACCTGTTTTTCCTCCTTAGACATTGTTAACTGCACAGGAAATTGTAATGCAAATGCTGTTGAAAGAACTGCTACACCTGTGTCAGGGTTGTGTACCCCAATATCCTAACCAAGTTCGCTGGCATAGCTACATGCAAGCTCTGGTTATTCCCGAACTCCATTAGAATCTTTAAGTAAGCGGATTCTACCATTTGCCTTTGTGCATCCCGAGTGTACATAACCTGGTCTTGCCCAAGAGAACTTTGTGGTGACATCCACTGAGCCTGAGGGAAGTCAGCGAGACTAGCCACTGTCAAACCGTTTAGGGAGAGTGCTAGAAAACCCACGAATATGAACTGTGAATCCATTACAGCCTTCAGAGCGACGCCTAGCATTCCCCTTGCTCGATTTATTCTGTAGCATCATACCTATTACACACCACATATATGCACTGAGCATTTGTTGTTTTTCTGTGTAACGAGGACAGCAGTTTTCAGTATACTCCCCAAAGTGAGGACATGACTAGATTAATGTCATTAAATAAAAAAGGCAAACCTTCTGTGTAAAAAAGACAGTCTCTCCAAGTGCGTTATTTTTTCCTTCAGTTGCAGCATGAGAACTGCCTTATTGGCCTTCCTGATTTCTCCATCAGTTGTTGCTATTGCAAATGTGGCATGTCTCTCCAATCAACATTGCAGATGACCTTAGGTTTTACTTGGCCTTCCTTTTTTTCAAATGCAAATGTCTTCAAATTCTTTTGTTTCAAAGCCTCCAATAAACCCTACCTCGATTTGATCTCTTGTAAAGACTCACCCAATGCTTCCTTTCCAATTCTGCATGGTTCAAGATCTTGTTTTATCTCATTTGAAATAACTTGGATCTATTTCAGCTGCCTAGTGGTGGTACTTCCTTTAGCTTCAATGAATTAACGTTGTCTAAGAATTGCCTGATTATACTCTTTGGACCCTGCTCATATTGGGTTAATCTGTCTTTGCCCATTTTCTTGATATATCTATTTTCCATATCACTGCACATACCAACCATTAACAATGCTTTCTGCAGTAGTTCTGCTCGGTAGTGGGTTATCTGAATCTTTGCTGCTGCCCCCCCCCCCCCCCCCAAAAAAAAAAAAAGACATTCCAGTGCAAGATACAGAGAGATTTGAGAAAAATTAGTGTAAAAGCTTGCAACAATAAATTCACCCTCTGAGGATGCTTGGTGAATTTCTTGGGCAATATGTGGAAGCTTTTGTATCTGGACCAAGCACATTGTTGAAAAGCGAACATAATTAATCCTATCATATAGAACATCAGGTAACATTGTAGCAAGTGAGGACAACTGCAGTTCCCACTAACCTGTCCCCTATGTACGAATGAACTGAAGCAAAATGTTCAACATCTGTAAGTATTCATTCCAAAAGTTGAACAAGGCAGATATCTTTCTACCATCAATACAGACGCTTCCATCCCTTGGACGAACTAATCAATCTCTGCACAGAGGTTCATCACACTGGAAGGGATATAAGTAGAATAAAAAATTTGAAAGTGGTTCCTAACTTTCAAAATTTGGGACCATATCTTCTCGGTTGCATCATCATGACCCATATCCACACTAAGGTTGAGAATCCTGCGCAAAGCCATGAGTTTATGTGCTTAAGCGGCCCGGTTGTATCCTTTATTTGTCTTATCAGTGGTTCATCTATGCATACATAATTCAGAATCTCTCTCTTTCTTCTCTTCTCTCACGCCCTATCAATCTCTCTTGCCTCCATGTACAACACAAGTGCTAATCAGCAAAAATTATTTTTGGATAACCATGGGAAGAACTACATGAATCCATCAGTGAAAAATTAGGCACTTTTTCGATGTTGGCTCCTAGATAATATTTCCACCTATTCTTATTTAGAAAAATCTAAATATTGTTTATTTTTCCATATTTCTCTTCCTACTTATTACGTCTGTTTCTTTGACAACAATGACGAAAATATCTCCTGATAATACCATATAAGAAAGGAAAAAGAAAATTGTAGAGAGAGAGAGAGAGAGAGAGAGAGAGAGAGAGAGAGAGAGAGAGAGAGAGAGAGAGAGAGAGAGAGAGAGAGAGATCATTTCTTTTTGTTGACTTGTGCGATGCTCCCTAGTGACTGATGACTGAAGTACCGAAAGTTGATATGTAACTGATAGCTTCACCAGATGGAATATCGTGACGGTGGTGGGTACCAAGAATGTGTTATATTACATAGCCAAAGTTACCCCAACCCTTCCCTATTTTTTCTCTCGTTTTCCTGTATTTTATTCATTTTTAATTTCTTCTCCTTTTGATGTTCTCCTTTGTGTTCGAGAACATATCCGTGGTCGTTGGTAGTCATGCTATGTGTGAATGCTCTGTGAATAAATGTTACCCCTGAATGCCATTGATACACTTCAGGATACTTTATAATGTAGGGTTTTGTATATATTGTGGCAGGCAGCCACAGAAAGACGGATTGGACATGACTGTTTTATTAACGCGACATAACAAGCTTTTATACAAACGGTTGAGGATAACAATGACATAAAAAACTTTAATGATATGAAACATGCAACGGCAAGCTTAAACAGGTTTTTCTATTATCATTGAGAGAGAGAGAGAGAGAGTGAGAGAGAGAGAGAGAGAGAGATAGAGAGAGAGAGAGAGCAATCGCATTAGAATGTATGAGCGTGTATGAAATACACTAGCATTACAGTAATATATTTAGCTTCATAAACCAAATTTTAGGTTCTCACCAAACCATAGAGACGACCTGTTCCGCATAATGGGATATTAAAACGTTATTCAATTCTCTTGATACTTAGGTTGAGTAATAAATAAAATGCCTCTCTTTAATTTAGATTTCTAAAATGACACCGGAAAAACGTTCCTTGATGAAAACATCGTCTTGTAAGATATGTGATATTTTCAATAACACACACTCTCTCTCTCTCTCTCTCTCTCTCTCTCTCTCTCTCTCTCTCTCTCTCTCTCTCTCTCTGTGTTTCTTTCTTTACACATACACACACACTAATTCACACGTACGCGATTTATACACGTGCAATAAACGACCCTTCAGAGTCCACTTGGGATGAAGGAATAGGAAAGGAAAACTCCACCACATCCTTTAAAGTGACGGATTGCAAAGGCGAGCAGTCGAGTCCTAATTACATCCTCGATGGAATTTATGAGAACAGAGAAGGAGGACTGTCGGCGCAGTGATAATTTGGCAAAGTTTAAATACTCCTTTCTCATTGCTCTCGAAGACGGAAACTTCCATTTCTCAGATGCTTTGAGCAGTTTGTAGTTTTCCATGACCCTTTTCACAACGAGGTTTAGTGCCGTCAGTGCACCTCACGCTGTAAACTGTAGGCATTGCTATATAGTCTTTACAGCATCTACTTGGTCCTTAGTAGACCTAGTTATTAGCTTTCTGGATTACCCCCGTTACAGCTTTCGTTTTTTACTCTCTTGCTGATCAGCCTCTTTGAATTCCAAATCTATTGTTGTGGGGACTTGTGTGCTAACGTCCCTGAATGGCGAATGCTAGACTGGAGTTCAAGTCCCACTCAAACTCCTTAGTTCTTTTGGTCGCTGGAACCTCACCATCCTTGTGAGCTAAAGATGACGTGTTTGGCGGAGCCCAGCAGCCATTTCCTTGACCTCCTTCGTCCTAACTTGGGTGGAGAGCGGGCCTGAGCGCTGGTCATATGTATAAATGGTCAGTCTCTAGGGCATTGTCCTGCTTGCTAGTGAAGTGTCATTGTCCCTTGCCTCTGCCATTCTTAGGTGGCCTTTAAACAATTGCAGATAATTCTCCCGGTTGAATAATCTCACCAGACCCGACGCTGTACCCTATGAAGCAAGTTATTTACACCTGACTCAGACAGTTAAGCGGAGTAAATTTTCGCAAATAATATTTTTCAGTCTTTGATTTTGATTCATTCATCTATGAATTTTTTATCACTTAGTGATATTTTTTTCCTTACTGGAATGTGTTTTCCTTGTTATCTTTCCTACGAAATATAGTTAACTAATACTGTATTTCCGTCTTCCAGTCACCTTATTGTTCTGTAAACAATAACTGAGAGACAAAAATAAAAATCAAGGAAATTAACCTCTTGAGCAAACCCGAGATTTTTCGGACCCAATGGAGAAGTCTCTTTGACGAACAAGTGCTTTCATTATCTGATATTTTTTCTTTCTCCCCCAGCTCTCTCTCTCTCTCTCTCTCTCTCTCTCTCTCTCTCTCTCTCTCAGACTTTCAGTGGATGTAGTGAACAGTAATACGGTAAATGAATTCAAGTTGAGTTAGACAGGATCATAAAATTCTGTAAACATTTAAACGATTTCGTTTTGCACAAGAGTAAATGGAATCTCCGCGGATGGAGAAAAAAGTCTTTAAGGCTTCTAAAATACTTCTCTCTCTCTCTCTCTCTCTCTCTCTCTCTCTCTCTCTCTCTCTCTCTCTACTCCAGTTAAAATTCCTTTTATTCTCGAAATATTGCAAGATATTTCGCACATACGTTTTTCAGAATAATACTGAAAGCAGCTGACGACGACAAATAAAAGATGGGACTTCCATCTCAAGGTTACCTTCTTATCATAAAACCTTAGCAAAGGGTATTTATTGGAACCAAAGGAATCGTTAATACCAGCAATAACATCTCCTAGTTCGGTGTTGATTGATATATGTTGAATAGAGAACATGAATATTATGCAAATATCTTTCCTTACATCGCTTTTTTGGATGTAGGATTTTATTTTTTTCTTTCTCTTTTATTTCTTTGATAAACAGTGTACATGAGCTCAGTTGAAATAGGAGAATATTTAGATGTCCTGTTTTTATACTTTGTGTTCGCCTTTTTCACAGAATACGTGGATTTCGGTATATGTATTAAATAATGAGTTAGATATGGTGATTTTGATAGAATTAGAAATATTTAATTCACAGTTGTATATTTCTGGTTTAAAATTAATTTTCTTATAATTATTCATTTCATATATTTTATTCATTTTCTTATTTTCTTGATCTATTTGGTAATTTCTTTATTGATATATTTGTTAATTAGAATCCACATCCTGATGAAAAACCTATTAAAGAACTCCGATAAAGGTTTTAGTAATGGTGTTTGGTCTGACAATGCCTTTAACCTTGAAGCAGCCAGAACATAAGGATGGGGAACCATGATATCTTGATATATGTTTTTCATCGTTCAATTGTTATTACTTGCAATATAAGAAAGAGAAAAGAGATACGAAGAAAATAGAATAATGCTCACATAGATGTGGGAAAACTGGGTAAAGAGAGGCATTAAATTTCGAGGAAGTTTAGAATTGGCAATGATATAGCAATGAGTATGTTTCTTTATATGGCCACCAGCGTTCACTCTCATGATTTCGAAGGAGTGGGTGATGACATTGCTAGGGAACACTCAATAAACAAAAGTAAGCTTTGAACTAACATAATAAACCACATATCTTAAAGAGAATTGCATTATTGATAAACATATTGTGAAATCAATTTCATAGCATGGAAGAAAACACCATTACTCCAAGAACTGAACATTAAACTTTCCCATTGCTGGAACAAGCGATACTCGGAGTGTGACGTTGAAAAGACTAATTTACTCCGCTGGTCTCGGATCGCAGATGGAAGAAGGAACGAAAAATCGCATTAACTTTCTTGAGAAGTCTCGTAACTTTTCTTTTTAAGAACATAAGACAAAAATGGTAAAGGACATAACTTTTCCAATTAGGTTTTAGCTTGATAATAACACAGCAATCGACAACTCAATTCAACAAAAAAGACGAATGTGCCAGATTTATTGACGATCGAGATAAAACATGAGGATTATTATTCCTTTTTTTTATATCATCGTGAGATCGTAAGATCTGGGGTTCAACGGAGGAATAGTGCTATCCTACTACCTCATCCCTAAACAGAAAGTCACTCAAAAGAATATCCTGAAGCGAATGAAAAGGAAAGGGCTATTTACGTCGAGTTGTGGCACCGGAATGACAGACTGATAGGGTCTCATAACGGATAGACGGCCTCCACATAACTGACTTTATACAAGCTTATATACAAACGGTTGAGGGTAACATGGCATAAAACTTTAACATTTTAAAACATGCAACGGCAATGTTAAACAGGTTTTCTATTATCAGTGTGAGAGAGAGAGAGAGAGAGAGAGAGAGAGAGAGAGAGAGAGAGAGAAATACACGTGCATTACAGACGGTTTGAACGTTAAACTCCATATGCCATTAATCATTCGATTCTAGAAAAACATTCTAGCTCCTACATAAGATTAATAGTAGTTTCATATATGATTCTCTCCTTTTGCGTTAATTGAAGTTGGATATTTTTATAGCATTGAGTTTGATAAAAGCTATGAAAAACAATAAAAGTGTATCATACTCTTTTATCTGGAAATACTGACTTTTGAAATTAAATGTTGTTTAAAATCCTATTCTTAACTTTATCAAGTCAAAGAAATTAAGTGGGGAAAGGAAGAAGAGTTTGGAATTTTTATATGAATGAATAGATTTCATTTAGAGGATACTTAATGCTATACACCTTCAAGTCTTAACAGTTTTCACTTATTGGTTCAATGTTAAAATTGTTGATTAGTGTTATCGCAGATTGTACTCTAATGGGTATTCAATCAAACTTTTTTAAATGCAACGATATATTGTACATGCTGTATATATTCATAATTACTTCAGGAGACTTACATATGTCAATCAAGTTCATATAATGGCGTAGAAAATGTATGTATAATGCTCGAGTCTGGAAGTCATAAATGACAGGTTTGGCGCAGCTCACTATGACATTAGTCGCCATGGTGTTATATACATCATTAGGAGAATTGTGATGAAGTGACGTACATACGTAACCACTTGGCGCATTCACAGTGTTGATCTTATTTGCTCCTCGTCGGTCGCGTGGTTGCGTTGAAAAGTTGTGTTTGTGTCTACTTCGCTACCGTCACCGTAACGACTTCTTCTGCACAACTGAAAATGTAGTGACCAATGCTACATGGTAGGTCTGGCCGATTTGATTATCTCCCAATGTCCATGATTCCCATATTATCTAAAGTTTTTGAACATCTTTTGACAAAATGTCAGTATAGGTATGCTGAAGGTTCCCTAGTTTGCAGTTTATGTTTCGTAAAGGCGTTAGAGCAAGTGGTGTCCTTTTTTTCGATCTCCATTGCTGTACAGAAATTCGTTGATTGTGGTCATGAAGTTCGTATGATTGGCCTTAATTTTTGGGTTGCCAGACCTTTCCACGCGAGCGGACCTGATCGGCGTGCTCCGAGGTTGACAGACAAATTCTGGTTGGTTTACCCGTGAATGTTGTCCATACTTTTGAGTCAATGGAGAGATGGGCGTGACTGACGATGCCAGTAGTGTGTTCAGTAAGGTACGATAAACATAGTGCTTACCGCAAAAAAAGATTTGTAGCATAATGATTGCTTTATGTGTGATGAACAAGAAGAGAATTTGGTGCAAAAGAATGGTTCGGTAAAAGGAATGTATATGACACCCATACAACAATACTACAGGAATTATGAGATGAACATGAAAAGAAATTCAGAGACTATTTGAGAATGAGAATAAGCGCGATTTATAGTTAACTAGGAAAACTGAAGCCATACATTATTAAATTATTTTATATGTATATATATATATATATATATATATATATATTATATATATATATATATATATATATATATATGTATATGTATGTGTGTGTGTATTTTAAATAAATAAAAGCAAGTAATACTTCAAGTAATCACGATGCAAATGCTTATAACATTTCAATTCCCCAACACAAAATGTTTACAGTAATTTTTATTTAGGTAGCTACAGTTTTGCAGTACAACTTCAAAGAAAACTGCAAACAAATCGTTTATAACGTTTCATTAGCCTAGAGAGAGAGAGAGAGAGAGAGAGAGAGAGAGAGAGAGAGAGAGAGATGGAAACCAACTGAAAATTTAAGCCACATATAAATTTCGCCTGGAAAGTAACTCATAGTAGATATTTATTTACCAAACTGGCCTAGTAATTATATTTAATACAACTAACTATACAAGAAATAAAATTTATACAAGAAATCCATCTAAATAACAGAGGGAAACCAACTGAAAGCTATTAAGCCATATATGAATTTCACCTGCAAAATAGCTTTGAGTAGTCTTCCATTTAATAAACTAACTTAGTTATTATACACGATACAGCTAACTATACAAGAAACCTATCCAAATAATAGAAGGAAACAAACTGCACGCCATTAAGCCATATATGAATTCAAGAACTTGCAGGAAAACTACATTGCCACGCAATATTATTTTGGGTATAAAAAAAGTTTCCATTGTTCCATATATATATATATATATATATATATATACATACACATGGGTGTCCCAAAAACATGGATACACTTTTTGGATTGTTACAACTTGTTCAATGCACATTTAGAGATTCTGAGAGTTCACTGTGAAAAAGTAGGGATACATGGGGCAATTTGAGATTGTTAAAAAAAAATAAGTGTTCAAACTGTTAGTAGCATTTCTCTCGGTATCTGAGCACATTCATCTTCAATTGCCTCTCTAAGTTCGTCAATTGTTTTAGGTTTTCTGCTACGCACGCTTCAAAATGCGATGGACGTTCGATTTTGGGATACCCGTTTCACGTGACAGTTGTACAGATTTTCGTGGGGGATTGTGAACATTAGCAATAGCATCTTGCTCTTTAGTTGGGCTTGTCGATGTTCTTTTTCGCCCTGAATGTCCTTTTCTCCTGCACTGGATGGTCCCATGACTCTCAAAGTTATCTACGATTCGTAAAATGTTGACGCGTGTTGGGGCATTTCTGTGGCACTCACTCGTAAATCGTCTTTGCAATTCAGCTTTATTTTCACATTTCCAGAATGTTTTTGAACAAATTTTTTGTTCGAACGTAAGCCCAGTATCCGCCATTCTTACTCCAAAATCAAATCTGAATTTGAAAAAAAAAAGGTTTATTAGCTATTCAAAGTCCACGAGTGTATACATTATTTTGAGACACTCTATATTACTTGCTAAGCTACAACCCTAGTTACAAAAGCTGGATGCTATAAGTCCTGGGGTATATATATATATATATATATATATATATATATATATATTATTTATATGTGTATGTATATTTATATATATATTACCCCACCTCCTGAAAGCCCAATCATCGAATCCGGGCACATTACTTAGTGTTATAGCACTCGTTCACCCTTGATAGGCCCGTGGATCATTCCCAGCCTACTGCCCACAAGTATACTTGACTGTAAATAGGGTCGAGAAAATGGGAGCTGGCCACCTACCTTAACCCTATAGACTGACGATTAGTTGAGACCAGTAGGCTGTACGCTCTTGGTGCTAACCGTCCAGAGAGGGTTAAGGCGTAATATATGTATACATATATGTGTGTATATATATGTATATATATCTATATCTATATCTATCTATCTATCTATCTATCTATCTATATATATATATATATATATATATATCAGCTGTGGCTAGTACACCCCAGTACAAAGACTCAAATATGTCCTTCCACTACGCCCATTGACGCAAAGGGCCTCGGTTAGATTTTGCCAGTCGTTTCTATATCAAGCTTTCAATTCAATACTCCTCCATTTATCATCTCCTTCTTGACGCTTCATGAATTATGATGAATTACGGTGAAGATATTCTATTAAAATTGAATGTAAGAAAATCCACTTCCAAAGGATAAAATAGAAATGTTTCATTACCATTTATACCTTTAAATCTGTGAATGATAAAAGATACAGCTGAAATCAATTTTTGAAAATTCAGCGATCAGGATTTAATCAGTGGATCTTTCTTATTCATTTTTGATATTCGATTCGATGAAAATGGAAGTGAGAAATGTCGCAATGCATCAGAAAAGGTCGTTTCTAGAGTATGAAGAGATTGAGAATCATAGGTGTGTGTGTGTGTGTGTTTTTTTTACTGAGACATATTAGTTTTTGGAGTCATGACACCTCTATTTATAAGGTTCTGTAAAGAGCACTAAAAGTTTGTTTTGTAGTACAGTACTATTATTATTATTATTATTATTATTATTATTATTATTATTATTATTATTATTATTGATATTATTATTATTATTATTATTATCATTGGTATTATTGATATTATTATTATTATTATTATTATTATTATTATTAACTAAGATATAACCCTAGTTGGAAAAGTAAGATGCTATAAGCCCAAAGTCTCCAACATGGAAAAACAGCCTAATGAGGAAATGACCTAAGGAAATTAATAAACGATATGAAAAATAATGAACAATTAAAGTAAAACAATTTAGAAACAGTAACAACATCAATACAGATATTTCCAATATACACTATAAAAAGACTTGTGTCAGCCTGTTCAATATAAAAACATTTGTTGCAAGTTTGAACTTTTGAAGTTCTACCGATTCAACTACCCGATTAGCATGATCATTCCACAACTTGGTCACAGTTGGAATAAAACTTCTAGAATACTGTATCCTAATTATAGATATTCGTTACAATCTGGACATTGTTACAAAGATCTGTTATCTCAGTAACCTGTTAAAGATATTTTTCCCTTTTGATTTGGTAGTAGAAATTGATAAATAATTCCTTACGCCACAGGTAACAGAGAGATTGTTATCCCATTTTATTATAGTAAAATGTCATCAAAGGCCAAATAAAATTGAGGGCCCCGAAAAGGTTAAGAATAATACATTGATAAGCTGAGTCATAAAACTCTAGACATTATTTTAGTGTTTTTAACATCTGAAAGACATCCCTCTATCCTATCATTTTCAGAAATTATTCTACAAGAGCAGCTAGAGTGTTAGCTGTTTTGTTATTCAAAGTCATTCTCACAACTAAATGATCACTTTTATTTTAGACATTACAAAAGTTAAGAGTGGGCAAGAAATACATAATGATATATTTCATAAGTTTAAATGACCCCATTTTTTATCTGTTACAGTTCAACTGTCTGACTGTAATGTGACTTTTTGCGGTTAATCTGATAGTCAGTTGTAATCAAAGTGATTTTGTTTTTATAATCCGGAATTTGTCATTAGTTTACCCGAACACCCAGTAATCTGATGTCTAAGTACAGTGTAATTTAGTGACAAACTCAATATGCAATAGTACAGTATGGGGTATTATCAAATGATTCATAATCTAATAACACTATTGAAATGAAATATTGATATTCCAAGTGTTTTGCGGTGATACTACACATACTGGAGTGAAACAATATTTCCTTTATCAACAAATTGCTGGAGTGAAACATTTCCTTTATCAACCAATTGCAGGAGTGTAACAATGTTTCCTTTATCAACCAATACTGAACTTCAGTGTGAAGATTGTACCTGTTTGTTATAAACAAGTTTCTCAATTCGTGGAATAGTATTGGACAGACTGAATCGTAGGTCATTAAGGCTGCGTTTACACCAAGCGAATCGAATCGATTCAATTCATGGAGAATCATCCCAATTCATGATTCGTCAGGATTCACCACGTTAAATTCAATGGAATCGTTTACACCAAGCGAATCGAGTCAATTCAAATCATGGAGATTCATGGCGATTCAGAATCACTGATGCGCGCCGTCCCATTTTTTCATCAGTCAAGGCGAGCCAGCCGAGCAGGAAGCATCATGCATGTGGAACTCCTCATCAGTTTAGTGCAAGAACGACGTGCTATTTATGATCCAAGTGATCCTATGCACCGTAATCGTGATGTAATTGCTGCATATATATATATATATATATATATATACACTCATATACATACATGATATATATTATATATATATATATATATATATATATTTCTATATATATACACTATATATATATATTTATATATATATATATATATATATATATCATCATCATCATCATCATCATCATCATCATCATCATCATCTTCTTCCATGCCTATTGATGCAAAGGGTTTTGATAAGATTTGGCCAGTCTCTATGGTATTATCCTGCTAGGATAGTGACACTGACCCATACATCTGCCAATTCATGATCTACCTCTAAACTCACCAATTGAATATCTGACAAGTCGCTATTTATATTATGAGACCAACTATCTTCTTTTTCGATGTCCTTTTTGTCCCATACTCCTCGAAGGCTGCCTTGGTGCTGAATGCTGTGTTAATCAGATTCAGTAGGTTGGAACTATACCGATTGAAAATGACTCGAGTCAAATGATTCTCCATGAATTGAATCGATTTGATTCGCTTGGTGTAAATGCAGCCGTAGGTAGTAAGTAGTAGATTGGCCAGGGCACCAGCCACCCGCTGAGTCCTTTGACCGGCCGGACAGTGCTACATTGGATCCTTCTCTCTGTTTACGGTCCACTTTCCCTTTGCCTACATATACACCGCATAGTCTGGCCTATTCTTTACAGATTTT